>NC_089984.1:15416069-15718569 GCF_036417845.1 Apteryx mantelli
AATACTAATACAAATGTTTAATTCCCAGGCAGGTTTATAACACCATAAGCAAAGTACACCAGCCCTCTTCTCTGAAGAAAGAAGCTACTGTATTGCTTTGTTACTCTACAAATATCTATTTAAAAATAAGCAATTCTTATTTCTTTTCTCAGATAGAAAAGTATTTTATCAATAGACTCAGGAAAATACTATAAGGAACAAGCATGGGTGGGTTATACCTTCTAGAGAAATCTGACCTCTGTTTATGATAATAAAGGAACCTCTAGGTAAAGAGGCATACACTATTAATTATACTTGTCTTCTGGTCACACAGATCAGTAGCTCTCACTCCCCTGAACAGAGCTCAGGAGCATACACATTAGGATTCCATAGCTTCTACTATCTTAATACAATTCAGAATTAGATTTCTAATTCACTGTGAACCAGTTAATTCACCGCCCAAATTAGGCCCCAATGTTCCAGGGAGAGAGAGGAAAGTACTAACCCTATTTTAAAGATGGGCACACTGAAGACTAGAGAAGAAATGTGTCTTTTCACACAGCAAGTGAGAAGCAGCTCCTTACATGAAAGCCTTTCCAAAGCCTTTCAAAGAGCCTGAGGACTTCCACTGGCAGCCTTTTCACAAGATCAGACTTCCAAATGCATACAATAGCAAGAAACAATATTCATAAAGGCTTGTTCAAGTTCCATTATCACAGAAGCGCAGGACTCCAAATTAGGAGAGAAACTCCCATTTAAGAGTATGAGTGATCTTCTGCATTGAAACCGTAAAAACCATTTTGTCCCAACACCACTCCTTAAAGTGTTATGGGAAGGAAGGATAATCAATCCGAATCTAGTATGAGGGGAGCAGAGCTACTCTTACCACACAGAAATTTGGCCAGCATCCTGAGAGGAACACTGCTTATGACTTTGATAGAACTAATCTGACCTTTTTCAGTGACACTGCCACAGCACCATCAAATGAAGCTGAGAATACTGTTTTGACAGCTCTGAGGAATGTTAGCATGTGGGTCTTGTAAAAATGATTCACATAGAATAAGAAAATAGTGCAGTCAGAGCATTACTTAGTTAACGCCAACTTGAATCTCCCCATACAAGTTTCCTAATTAAAGTTAAATTCAACCAAGATCACAACTATTGCATATAGTACTGTTAGTCATTTTTTGCCTTCCAGAAGTATCTCTTAAAAATGAGATGATTACTTTTATTCATCTGTTTTTTCTTTAAAAGGGAGTTTCTTACTGAACCCAAAAAACATATACTTCCAACTCCTTCAGGTCTCCAGACACCTGTTATATTAAAAATCCAGATAAGCATCTTTGAAATGTGAGTCAAGAAAAAGGGAGGATAATGGTGTTTTTTCTCAGCTGAAGTTGGATACTCAGGCTAACTGGCAGCCATATGCTGCTATTCCATTTTCACTTGATATTTTTTATTCTGTACTAAACAGCACAAAAATTCGTGGGTGTGTGCGTGTATATATATAAACATCAGCATCACACTAAATGGGAAGCAAAAAGTGATGTATAAAAATTGCAGTAAGGGAGAATGGAGACGGACAAAACTACTGGAAATAAAGAAGTTTGAAGAACCTAGGTGCTTTATAAATGCACAGGAAAGGACAATACCCTGCCCTGAAAAAACTACAGATTGCATGCAAGTAGTAAAGACAGAACAAGAATCAGATTTGTTTGAACAGAAAATCCAGCTTTTCACACTTAATGCATTATTCACCAAAAGATATCATCCTTTTGCACATCTTATTTTTCCTGTTTTTGGTCAGCATGCTTCCTTGACTATTCATTGTCAAAACAGGAAAACAGATATGGTTAGAAAATAGTTTGTAACATCAGCCCTTACTCTTCCCAGTAGATATTCATAAGCAGACTTTCAAGATAATTCAGTTTTCAGCAGAGAGATGTTGTCTAGTGATATTCTCTAAGGTTCCAGTACAGTTTATGATAAGTATAGACACCACCTTGTTTAAGCAGGTCAGTAATCATTTAATTAAAATTGCATGTCATTAAATGAATCGTGAGCCCTGTGGGATGCTTTGTGTAAAAAGTACAGTTTTACAACATAAGTAAAGATGCAATCATATTAGTACAAATTTATTTCCTCCATGTTTTCCTATGATGGGAAGACCCTATTCCAGAGAAAGATAAACCTACAACATGGAGATCTGCCAGAGATAAATAAATAAAACAAAAAAACTTCAAAATAAGCACAGAGAAAGAATTTTAATGACACTAAGTTTATACAACATGTCTCTCCAATGAGTGGGGGCACTTAATTACACATACATAGGAAGAGATAGTCATCCTTTTTTTTTTTTTTTTTTTTGACAGCCAAGGAAGGAAGGAAAGGTCCACAGAGATGCCATGGCCTGTTGAACTTGTTTACACTGAACCATTGCTCCAACTTAACACAATCTGCATTTAAGCAATTCATTTAAAAATCCTTGATAGACAAGAGTGCCTTCATTATGAGTGTAAGAGTTGCTGCTTTTAGCTTGGGTCAAATAAATTACCAGCTTAAGGAAAACCAACCTCAGCCAGTCTAAAAGTGAATAAGATTGTTCATATGGCCCACTGCCTCAGTTTCAAAGTCATGACTAATAAGACATTTTAATGGGTAGAAAGGCTGTTGGTGGCAGAGTTCTTCTTATAACATTGAGGGTGTTCTGGTAAAAAATGCTTGAAAAGAAATAGCAGAGGCAGCATCATAATCATCAACAGCAATTCATACTCTTTTTCACTGACAAGTCCTCTCTTTCCACCAAGAAACTGTCCTAAATTTGAGAATTTTGACCACTTCTCTCTATTTCTAGAGATCAGGTAGGTCCCAACAGAGAGATTGATATGACCCTGATGAAATTGCCAGGACTCCAGACACAGTCCCTAAACATGCACAAATCAAGTCTCCAGAACATGCTTGTAAAGGCACTAAAACCATAATGCTCCAGACACAAAACAGCAATTTTTCCTGGTTGGGGTGAGGTCTGTAGCCCAGTCAGGGCTGGAGTTCTAAGAGTGCAGTAAACCCAGTAAGCAGTGTGTGAGCTTCTTTCCAGGAAATCTTGTGCAGCATTCTGGTAACTGTGGTTACCAGCCATTCTCCAGATATGAACAAATAATCATTCCCATAATAAATCATAAGTGGAACTCTAAACACATTAGTGGTATTTACTAAGATGAATGGTCCATCTTAGTACTTCATAATCTAGCCTGAACTGCTGACAGAGTAATAAGTCTTTTCTTTGATGTCCCTTATGCAGCTAGAGAAGCACTGCATCGTGCCGGGAGGGCTGCAGCCACAGCTCTCTCACTGCATTGTGTGAAGTCATGCACTGCTCCCAGCCTAGCAATAGGTCCCTTCCACCAGTCCTGAGTCCTAGGAAGTCAAGGTCATGCCCCTGATGGAAAAGAATGGGAGACTTGCTATGAACCTTAATGGGATCTTCTAAATCACATCATTTCCAATTCTCTTTCCAAAAGAGGTTTGCTGAAGCACGATCGTGGGCCCTCATTCTAGCCTCTGATGTTCTCAACTCCTGCTCTAACTCCTCTGCTTTCCCTTCTGTTCCCTTAGGTTTATTTTCATCACAGTTACAGAAATTTCATGCTGAGCTAGTAAGCTGATGATAGTTCCTTGTCTAAAAATCTTTTGATTTTCCCAAAATAACTGCATTTACTAGACCTGCGAATCAGACTAAAATATCCCTTCATTAGTATTCAAAGGCAGAGGAGAAACATGATTCCATATATGGAAGCAATATGTATTCCCCATGGTAAAGAAGCCTTCTGCAACATTTATTTCTGTATTTTATGGTTCAGATCAACACAGGTATCCACTGTCCATTTTCTTTCTGAAAAGAGGCCAGTTTACTTGAAGCTGCAATAAAATGAATCACATTTCCAACTTTGGAAAAAAAAAAATCAAAGAAAGAAATTGACCTTCAGGTAAGAGATACTTCCCAAGGCAAAATGTTAGATTAACTACTTAAAGCAATCCATCAAATCAGAAAGAAATAAAAACTCTATGCATACTAGATCGCTTCTTTTAACTTTTGCTGAAAAGAAATTTTCTCATAGGCATCTGCAGAGAAAGTGGTTTCTTTACCTCGTTCAGTCCTGGACATGGCTTAGTTCTAGGACATGCCTAGAAAAGGAGGCATAAGCATACCTTAATTTCTCCAGCCATAGTCCCTGATTGCCAAATGTGAACCAGCTTCATTTCAGAAACTGTATAGTTGCATAGCCACAGGCTTAGACCCACACCAGTACATCGTGGGTGTAGTGCTGACCAGTTACTGCTTCACCAGAGCAGAGCATGGGTGTCTCAACCGAGGCTCACCCTTGGGTCCTCTTACCGTCTCTGCCACTGACCCTCTGCCAGGTTATTGACAAGTCACTGCTCTCTGCACCTCTGTTCTCTCTCAGATATTACCCGATTTTTCAGTTTGGTTGTAAACTTCAGGAGCAAAAATTGCTCTCACTGCATTTGTACAGCACCTAGCACAACAGGACCCTGACACTGGTGAGAACCTTGAGTGTTGCAGTATCTCTCATAATAAGGGTGGCGTGACTATATTCAAACAGGACCATCTCAGCTTGACAGTGCTGTTCTACAAATTTGGATTCCCATCCTGTCTTATTTTGCAGTAATAGTTGTAGCTGATTAGTTTGCATACAAAACCACAGATCATTTGGCACAGGATTTCCATACCTGGCTGCTTGTCAGTGCTTTGTGCAATATTATGAACCTGTTTTCCCATTAGTATTCACTGCAGCAAGATGATGAATGACACCAAAGATGAGTTTATCTGATATTTCTTACTTGTTTTAGCCCATTTACTGTACACCTGATTGTTTCCTTTGTTGTTTTCAGTCTTTTGCAGAGAAAAGCTGTCATTAATTTTTTTCATTATTACCATTCTATAGATATCCCTGAGCCTGATCCAGTATTCTTTCAAAATCCTTGGAAAAATTCCTATTGACTTCAAAAGACATTGGAACTGGCCCCTGTGCAGGCTGAATGCGTCTGGCATGCCTAATGTCACAGTAACACCACCCACTACTCCTCCCATCCTTTGTTATTTTGTCTCTTTTTGGACTGCAGTTTACTATGTCTGCCCATAAAATGCTGACATTTACCTCTCTCACTTCCATCTCAGAAATTTCACTGCCTCCGACCACACTGACAGCATGTGGCAATCCTATTTAAATCTCAGTCAGCACTCTGAACTCCACAGCAGTATCTGATACTGGTCAAGAAGCAATTCATCCTGTAAATTCCTGAATGGGCAAGAGGGTCTCACCACTTTGTGACACCCAACATATTCTGTGACTGATCTTGGCCCCATTTAAACAGACATTCATATTATTTCTCCAATAGCTGTGGGACATGCTTTTTCTAAATGTGACAGTACACACAACTGGCAAACACGTAAGCAGTTTTTCACATTACAAGATGTAATGAAGCAATCTTACCTTAGGACCTTCATTTTCCAATTCATTTGCAACTTTGCAAAACATGCCATGACAACTGGGGAAAAAAAAAATCCAGAATATATTCACCTTACTCTTCCTCTCCATAGGGACATCTGAAGGGACTATCTTTTTAATCATCTAGCAAGACAGTCAGTAAAGAGTGTCAACTTCCTCAAGAGGATCCCTGGGCTCCAAACTCATTATCATATTGCTTTTTATTTTTAGGAATCAGTGATTTTAACTCCCTTCAGTGATTATAACACAACAGTGCAGCAAAGTTTTAGAACGCTACAGATTTAGATCCCAGTGCTATTACCACAAACACTAACACGTAGTGACTGTTAGGTGGCACCACACTGGCAAGCTCAATCTACTTGCTGGAACAATCCTTAAATAGTATTAACAGCTCAAACTCATAGTACAGCAGTGCTGGGGGGTTGTAACGGATCCTTAACAGAACACAGTATATATTATTTAAGCCATCATATAACGGCTTGTATTTGTTCAAAGCTCAGCTCTCAAATAAGGTAAAGCTGGCTGAAAAAGGAAACAAAAACCATACATTTTTGAAACTGCTGACTGAAAGACAGCATTGGTTTTTCATGACAATTGCCAAAAAAAGAATTTTTAAAGATGTTCTACTTGATCAAAAATAAAGGTAAGTTGGAAATGGCAGCTTCAGGTTCTAATGCTGTCTTTATGGAAGGAAAAAGAATATGCCTATATATTTCAGTCACACGAATTTGAAAGGTGAGTGTGGAACGGAAATGATACTAAAATTAATTTGTATTAGACTTTCTCAAGTGTTCAGCACCCATCAGGTAAGATTCAGGTGTTTATATAATTTGGCCAGACTTCAAAGGTAGCTTCTGAGAGCTGCGCTCTTTTTAAACTTGGCTAGTGTACTTAGACACCAACAAGGGATCTGGTTGCTCTTGAAAATCTGTCCCTTATTAGGTTCAATAGTCATTCTCCTGAATGACAGCAAAGGGAAATTCAATATAAATTATTCTGAAGATCTGAAAGGTTCTCTCCCAGCATGATAATTACTGTGTTTCCATTTCCGTTAATGACATCTAAGAACTGGAAACAAGCAGTGGTGGAGGATTAAGTAATTATGGAGTATAAGATGTATTTGAAGAGCACGGTCACAGAAAAAGCGAGAAGGAGAAAAGAGAGAGCATGCTGTGGGCTGCTCATAAGCCTAAAAGCTATAAAATATTCTCCTTATTCACAGCTTGCTAGCTGTAAAGGACAGAGACTCACAGTACAGATCAGCTATTCTTCGTTGTCCCCGCTCTGGAGAGCTACAGCCTTTATGGGTAAGTAAAGCTCTTGTTAACCATAGATAGATGTGATCTCTCATACATTATTAATTTTTTTCTCATATAGGAGTTGTAAGTGTATTTGATGATAGAAATAAGAAACTAATTTAGGATCATTTAAATAATGAAAGTGTAATTATAGGATAAATGCATTACAATAAGTGACCTGAAATTTGTGTCTTATTTTAAACAATACTTAACAGTTAGTCACATGCAAACAAAGGTTTGTTTAAATAACATTAGCAAATTGTGAGGAGGGCAATGAAAATGAACTTAAAGCATTGGAAATTTATGAGTCTTTGTGAATTTAAATACCTTCAGAGGAACTAAAATTCTTAATTCTGCATTGACAGTA
Source organism: Apteryx mantelli (assembly GCF_036417845.1). Taxonomy (NCBI): domain Eukaryota; kingdom Metazoa; phylum Chordata; class Aves; order Apterygiformes; family Apterygidae; genus Apteryx; species Apteryx mantelli. Next base: position 15,423,245 of record NC_089984.1, read on the forward strand.
CAACATACATCAAAGCAAAGCTGCTCACGTATGGCTGTACATACTTATTGTGCTTTGTAAAGCACCACAGAAAAGACTGGAGCTGCATTTAAATGGTCTGGCCTTTGAATATGCTTCCCTATGACTCAACTATTAGCTTAGATAAAGACAGAGTGTAAGCCTTTAACTATGAATGTTCCGTGTGAAAGGAGTGACATTCATACTCCATTTGAAATACACTTTGGGGATTTTATTTTCCATTATTCTTCAGATCACTGAAAGATATCAGGTAACTAAATCAAAAGATTGAGCTTTTCTACCTTCGTTCACATGATGGTAACTTGCTCCACAACTAGACCCCATGACATCAGTGACATCCTACAGTATTACTCAACACACTTAAAGGTGAAAAAATCTAAGTGGAGTCAGACAACTGAGCAGCTGTTTAGAATTACCTTACTAGTCAATTAAATAATTATTCAAGTGAAGTCAAACCTCTTGGTAGTTTTGGGACACTCATAAAAAGCAGGTTAAAATACAAATTAAAAGCACCATAAATAGTATAAGACATGGACAAAAAAATATGTGGAATCAACCAGTATTACACAGGCATTTTGGTACTGCTTCTGGCCTAAACCAGTTCTATTTGAACAGAATTATTTCTGTAGGACTGTTTCTGTTCTGATTCAGCTGAAGATAGCTGATCTTAGCCTTGTCTTGGGGCATTCTTTTCCTTCTGTTCCCACTTTGTTTATGTGTACCTGTCCTATTCAGCAAGTATCTCAGAATAAGCCCTGGATGATGGCGGCTCACTGAGTTTTTACTTCTGCCCTTGTTATTGCTCTTTACAGCATGCATTTAGCCACACAGCATTGTTTCTGCTCCTCAAGTATGAACCCTTGGGAGAACAACAAATGACAAACAGCAAACCATACACTTATTTCCTATTTGTCAAATTCCTTTTCAAAACAAACATTCATTCATGTAAAACACTAACAACTTAAGCAATTTTTAGACATAGCCTGTGTTAGCTACATCACACCTCAATATTAAAACCATCCTTGACAGTATTACAAATTCTTTGTGTGTGTGGTTCTCTGCCTTCCCCAGCACCTTACTATACACTACTTGCTTCTTCAACAGCATTATATCTTAATACATTAATATCACAGGGAAATCCCAAGGCTGCTGATTTTAATTCAAGCTTTTCTTTTTTTTCTTATAGATTTTTAAAGCAGTGTGTCAGAGGCACTTAATAAACTGGAGTCAAAGCTTGTTGCTTACCAGTACCTGAGGGAAATTCAGCCACTCTTGTCGAGTTAGGATCTAGACATCAAAGTCAATAAAGCTATCCTGACTTATACCAGCTGAGAGTAGGAAAGACCGGGTCCTAAACTACATGGTTTTGAGCAACAAACTCCTCAAAGTGTCTCACAGCTTCGTTTCAGCTATGCGTTCTTTATGCTCTGTGAAACAAAGCGCTGACACTTGAGCAAAGACAGTGGTTGACAGTAATACTTCACCGCCTGTGTTTTCATCTTTGTTTGTTTCTAAACTCATCAACTTGTTTGTGCCACAAGGTCACTGACAATCTGAAAAACAACCGTTTTGGCTCTGTGACAGTCGAAGTTACTTTCATCACCTATTCACTTAAAACAATGGTTCCTGTGCTTTGGATCCCTCCGCCACCACCACTCATGGAAAACGCTAAATTAAATAAAATATCGTGTTTCCTGGGAAGAGTTATCATTTTACTACTCTAATATCAAAAATCCAATTCATATTTTATGTTTTTCTAACGAAGAGCCAATTTAAAATAAAATAAATACAAAAAAAGTACTCCATTCAGTACTCAGTCCAGCAAAAGCATAGTGACAGCATATTCCTGTCTAAAAACTGGTATGGGGATTTTGCTGGGGTGCTTTGTAGATCAGAGTCTAAAATTACTGCCCTCTTTAGACTGAAAATATTTGGGGCTCATCTGCTCAGCTTTACTAAAAAAACTCTAGAAGCTCCAAAGACAACTCCTTTATTACCTCTATATATGAGCGTATAAAAAGTGTCAAAAAGCACATTGCATCTGCTAACGATGTTTCTTCTCACTATGGTGGATGCTCTTTTACAAGACCTTGTTAACTGCGACATAACACTAGAAAATTTAGCTAGGTACCCTATCTAGATAAATCTCAAAAGAATTTATGTAACACCTATATAACGGAAACCCTTTATCCAATGAGAAATGCAAATGCCTTTGGGAAAGATAGGTGGCAATTCTCTTACAGGAATATTTAATGGATGAGAAGCAGGTAAACAGTTTTCAGAAAGAAAATGGGAATACACACCCACTTAAGACAGAAAAATTACCCATTGTTTCAGATGAGAGAATATTTTTAAGAGGGTAAGAAATACCAGAAACAAGTATTTGGAATAAATACTGTTCAGCCAATTTGTTGAAACATCTTACACACCAAAAACTATTTCATCAAAAGCGTTTCAACATTCTAACTTTTCTGTGCAAAAGAAGTACAATAGTATGAAATCTAATCACAGAGTAAAATGTACAAACACAACACAGTAATAGAATCTTATGACTCTGAGTTCTCGCCCTGCCTCCTTTATTAAATATTTCCTTTCCTTTCTTTCTCCAAATCTCCTCTCAAACACTTTAGTATGTTTTGATATTAAAAAAAAAAGTCTTAGATAACTTCTAATGATTGTAAGGATTGCTTCCTGGCAAATAAGAAGAGAAGACCTGCCGAGACTTTTGAATCTGAAAGTTTTAGGTTTTCTGAAAAAAGCTTGCATAGCTTTATATAAACTTAGGTGTGAACTAGTTTTGTGCTGGAAAACCTTAGTCCAATATTCAGATCAGAAAGAAGATATACAGATAGAAGATAAGCATGTTATCTTGCACTGGCTGGAGTTGTTATAAATACAAACTGTGCCTAAAAATACACTACAACTGAGTGTGTGCAAGCTGCTTTATTGAGTTTATTTCACTAGTACAACCGGAGTTTTCTCAAGATGTCATCATGCACAAGTCTGCTCCCTTTCCAACAGTACTGTTTGATATAATCCTACACTTACACTAGCAGCAGCAGAAGTCAGCTAGTGGGAGTTCCCAGTAGCACATCCTTTGCAGAGTCGAACGCTGCACTCCAGCCCTCCCCACAGGCTCCTCCGATGCCCAGTCAACATCAACCCACCTGTACAGCATAGCCAAAACCTTTTCATGCAGTGCAGGTAGCACTACAACACATTAAAGTGGGGAAAAAAAATTAAGAATTACATTGTCTGAATCAAATTTGCAAAGGTGTTAGGACACCTGTTCTGTCTACTTACATAGATAGCTAAATACCTTTGAAAATCCGATTCTTATTGCTCCACTGGAAACAACCACACAAATAACAGGTCACAGATATCAATAAGGCGAGGTATCAAAAAGCAGATTCTGCTGAGTAACCCAGGATTAGGAATAGAGCTCTAAAACACAGGTCACGTTACAGCAATATGTTACTTGTACTAAGCACTGATAGATCTTGTAAGGCCACAATTTTTAAAACGTGTGTCAGCTCTTGGAATGATCTTTGTTTTCAGTATCAGATGTCTTACGCTGCATAATACAGCCAGAAGCCCCTAACTAGGAAAAAAATATTCTCAGCACATCCGCTGTGCAATCACCTTTGAGGCTATCTTCCAAGGATCTTTTTCTTGTCCCTGTAAAGTGATATAATGGGGTTGAATCGCATGTCAAGATCAGCACTGAGTGCTGCAAAAACTTCAGGCAATGCCCTCAGAAAAAAGCTGCCAGAATTTACACAAGTTCCCGCTACAGTGAGTTATTCCAGAAACTATTTAATTCATAAGGAACCTCCGTAACTTCCCTGTAGACCATGTGGCACCCTTATCTACTTCAACAGTGCAGAGGCAAGATCCTTCTCTCTTGATGGGTCTTTCCACATCTTGGTTGGAGACATACAAGCAATTAGCAAGGACAAGACAGGTGTAGGCAGACAATGAGTTGCCTTTTGAGGATTACAGTAATATACTTTTCCAGAATTCACCAGAGAAGCAAGGAAGAAAATGTCTTTTCAAGTATCACAACGTAGCTTTACGCTATACCCTCCTAATTCTATGCAATATGCCTACATCAAATAGCATATGCCACATACAAGTGGAACATAGAAATGCCCAGGCCTATGAGTTTCCCTGCATAGACAACAATCCTAAATTAGACCCTGAAAGCTCAGGAGTTTAAATCTGGACTGTGGGCACTTTATGTTGCGCCAGTTTAGGTAGAGTCCAAACTCAGAAGGCCAGTATTTGTATTTACTTCATTACTCAGCATCTATCCCGTTAGCCTTCAAGCTACTCAGCTCTCCTGTTGAGACACCCTCCTCCAGTCATGCCATGTGGCTGGGTCTTCCACCCTACCTAGTCCTGTTCTCTAGACTGTACATGGTCATGCTCTCTTCACTGCAGCAACACATGTTCTGGCTTTAGCTGTGCTCCGTGTTCCAGCAACAGCCACATGCCAACCAAAACCTCCACAGCCAACCAAGTGGTTTTCAAAACAACCCCTGTCCATAACTAGATTATGTGGCACTGCCATGCCAGGGAAGAAATGGCACGTCTTCCTAGTTTTCTAGCCCCTCCTTCTGGGGTCTACCCCTAATGCTTGTCAGCACTTTTTTCTCATGATGACACAGGCTGGGGTCTGAACAACACTGATGTTACTGTCTCTCTTGTGTATTTATGTCTTCAACATCCATCTGCACTCCAAGCAGACTGCTTACCATGGACATTTGAGGACTGATGTTTTAATATCAATGCAAAGGTTTGTTTTTTCCCCTCCACAGCTGTTCTACTTGGCTGAGCAAGCCCTTGCAGGAGTTGTCAGCCAAAGGATATTAGTGTTTTCTCTGCTATGGAGTCTAATCATTTTTTCTTCCACTGACAGCTCTTCAAGCTAAATTTAGGGAGTCAGGGAAAATTAGACTGAATTTTATTTGGCTGAAACTATATGTATATGGAAAGCAGGCCATAATGACCAAAGGAAAGGGTTCCTTTACTTTGTGCTGCACAACTAGTGAACATGAGCAAATACCAAGTCCATAATCTAAAGGATAGCTTCATTAATAAGATGTATAGTAACTGTGTGATCAAGGGCACCTGTAGAGACCAACATGACTCAAAAAATACAGAAAACTAGGTCTCCAGTGAGTTAGTGAGACAGAGCTGGGATTCCATTCATTCACATAAACCAAATCAGTCAATTTATGCCCAACTGTCACAATTTGTCCCATTACTTATCTGCTCCCATTGCTCTAGAGTCAGCACATAACTTTGCCAGTTCTGACAAGCTATCCCTATGTTTCACAATAATTGATGAAATCAGCACCTCCTGGAATCACGCAGCTACAGAAGAAGCTGAACTTCGATTTAAACCAGCAAGTTTCCCAACCTCTTGTTTACAAACAAAAACCACAATACATTGTTGTTCATGCAGAAAGAAAATAATTCTTAGGTGCATTACTCATTATTTTTGAGCATAGTGCATTTGTAGCTATTCCTGCAAGTCTGTCTTATAAAACTGCATGCTGGTGTTTTCACGCCTAGTTGTGTAGGCAATTAAAGTATCTGGGAGCTCAGGCTCCAGCATTAGCCTACCAAACTACCATATATCAAACAGACCTGTTCTTTAAGTACTGTGTTATAGTTTAATTATTGGGCACAAAAAAAAAGTGCCTACTTGTACACAAAGTTACAGCAACATTTAATTTCTTAACAGTGAATTTTATTCCTATTCACCATCCTTCAAAACAAGAATAAATTTAGCAAATAAGACTAAGCAGCTTTTCATACTGTGGGTCATCTCTTGAGCACATATGTTCTCTGACTGCACTCAGCTGGCTTTCTTCTGACTTGTCTCCCTGATCTATTTCAGGTTATCCTAAGACAATTGTATCTTTCCTCTTATCTGTTTTCAGTCTGGGTTCTGCTGCCTTTCTTCCTAAAGAGCCTATAGGGCACAGCATCAGTCACAGGCTAGTAGTACATGCACCACCTCTAACTTTTTTCTCTTGCCTTTCCTGTATTCCCTCCTGGGCAGAACTCAATTACCCAAAAACAAGTTTGTCAAAATTTAGAGATTTTTTTTTTTCCTGTCCAACTCCATTTCACAATCAATTGACATTTTTCTCACCAGTGATAATATATCAATTTTTGTTAACACCAGGAATGTGCAGATCTTTTTCCACCTCTGAATCTGAATTTTGCTATTAGTTTATCACAAATATCACCTTCTGATCATATGACACATAGCTGAGTCTTACTGACATGGTGTAAAAAAAAGAAAAAATCCCACTCAAAAATGCAGCATTTCTAGATCTCCACTATCTAGCTGTTAATATTTCCAAGTTCTTTACTCTTATGTTTTTAAGTTAGAACTATACCTACTGTTTCATCATGCAGGGGCAATCATATTCTTAGTAAAGCAATGCTCTGAAGAGAACCACTCCATCACCCATTTGTGCTCTGACATCTTCTCTGACGCCAGCCTGGAGTCAGGGCCAAAGGAAAATTAAGCATTCTGGACAAACTGCAGGCCAAACAGCAGATGAATGATAAGAAACTCCACAGAAATAAAGGCTAAGTGGTGGTAATCCGCTCCCCACCCCCTCGCAATGCTCTTCTGTCTAATGGTTAATGTTTAATCTTTAAAAATCCAACACTGTATCCAGCCATAGCAACCAGATGCTGACCCCCTTGTGTCCTTTAGCTATTTTCTTTTTCCACTTCACTGCTAGGTGTTCCTAGTATTCTTCACCTCATTGTTTGACCAAAGGTACTAGGTGGGGGGAGGGATGGAGTTTAATGCAACACATGTGGCACCGAGTCAAAGAGCATTTGTGGCTGTCCTGGCTATCTATGACAATTACACAATTTCTAGATGTGGATTACATGAAATTGTCTTACATTTTTTGTAATTAATAGGGAACATTAACTACTAGTCAATCAGGCTTAAACACCTGTTTTCATCATCCTTGTACCCTGCAGCTCAAGCTGAACAGCAAAAATATCTCCTTAATCTGCTGCATTCTCATTTTCTTCTCCTGAATAGTAAAACGTTCAAAGGTGAATCCTATTGGATCATAAGCATGGACCAGTGCTCTGAAGAGTTCAGGGTGAGTCAGTGCAATCCAGAAAGGCTGCAAAAGCAATGGGCAAAGGCCAAATTTTGTGGATGATGCAGAAACAGTGGACTTTCCTTTATTTTCTATTTCTTAGCAACAAGTATTTTTAAAGTATATATAGGAACTGTAGACATTTGGCTATTAACAATGAGAATGTTCACCGATAGTCAAGACCAGGAGGAAAAAATATTGGACAGAATATGAAGAAAAGAATATTGGGCAGAATACTGCCCTTTTCAGATTCTGAGAGTAAAAGGAAACCTTGACATCTTTCAAACATTAAAGATAGATGCCTAATGCAGACAGATGTAGTTAATGAAGTAAGCGATCTGTATCTTCTCTGACAGATTTCAGTCAAGACTTGTCAAGTTTGCCAATAAATAAAACAAAACAGCTGGGAAAGGATTTAGCCTTCTCCTTACTGTTAGGAGCAGTAGAAGAGAAGCTTTAATTCCCAGTTAATGACACAGCTCCAGCCTTATAGGATAATCTATACTAGCCATCCATTCCTACTCCTTTCCTTAAGTGGTTTGCTGAGAGATGCAGGCACAAGCTAGATGCAAAGACTATATATGCCTACACGATCACCACAGGACTGCCCAAGCTGAAGTAATTTAGAAAAGTCTCAAATGTCATTCCAAATGAAGCATCTTAGCTTTCAACTGCATGCTGCCACACATTGATTGATGCCTTAAGCTCAATTCAGCTTAATTAAACCAAGAACATTCCAGTAAACGTTCAGAAAATTGCAAATTAAAATGCCTCCTCAAATTTTCAAAAATATTTCAAAATGTTAATTTCTTCCTCCTTTTCTATAGTCTATGCTAATTTTTAATAAAGCAAATGTGTCCACAAAGCAAAAGTCATTCTGTCCACAGACTTTTTCAAGCAACTTCCACTCAGGAAAACCTTGGAGGAAAAAAGCAAACCATCTTCTCCCACATATAGTTACTATCATGATTATGCAAAAGCTAGCAAGACTTTTCTCAGTATAATCCAAAAAATCTACTTTTATTGCAAATTCTTTATAGCTACAGAATAGATGTGAGTAACCTAACACCCTTTACAAAGAAATAAGAGTAAAAAAAAAAAGTCAGGTGAGCTGTTCATAATTATATCTCTATCATCCTTAGGATATTGGTTTTAAATTCTCTCCCCAACTTCTTTTAATTTAATGATTATTTGCTACATGTCATCACCCTTGAGTGCAATGACAAAGACACAAAACATCCAACATGGCTGTAAGTGGCTTTTCATAGAGACCTAGACAATAGCTTATCTGATTTATGGGACAATTTTCTTGCCATGGGTGTAGAAGTCTGAAGGGATGGAGAATCTGTTCCTCCTATACTTGGGTTTACACATCAGGATAAGATCGTTCTATTGGAAAGAATACAAGTCAGCCAAATCCCAGGACAGTCACATGCCTTTCTAGAGATGGAATATAACAATTCACCACTAGAGAAATTCAAAAAGCTTTTCTCAAATTGAATTGCACCTTCCTTCCCCTTGTCCCTCCCTTTTCCAGTAGAGTCACTGAAGTCAAAAGAAGCAGCTTTTAATTCCCCTGATTACAGCAAAACTGCTGTAACCATACAGCTGCTCACAGTGAACAGAAGTGTATTTGACCCCACAAGCTTTATTTGCTGTTAACACACGCACACTTACCAGCCCTTCCAGATTTTTTCATCTTCAATTTATTCCTTTTTTATTTCATTACCAAGTAAACATAATATCCCATTCCTAGAACAGGAGACCTGGAGCCTTACAATTCTTCTACTCAGTATGCAGGCACATTTATTATGGTAGGGTTATATAAAAGATTTTGGATCTCCTGTGGATCAGGCATTAACTTTGCTATATTAGAAAAGAGCATTAAAGAAAATACTGTGAGAAAATGAAGACTTACAGCTACAACAATTTTGCAGGTAGACACGAGACTAAGAATGCAGATCAAGTTTTCTTTATTATTAAATTGCTAGAAAGACCTGACAGCTATTTTTCATCATTCTGGTTTGAAATTTTAGTTTCTCCAGGACTCCTCTTGTGCCTTCCAACTACTCTTGACCTGCAGAATTCTTGCAGTTTATCAACACAAACCATCACCCCTTAACTGCTACACAAGATGCGATTCTGATTAACCATAGAGCCTCTTGCATTCCCTGCACTGGTGATAAAATAAATTTTCCAGAAAATCAGAAGAAAGAAGAGGCCAGATGATAATTACTTTGTGGAACTCATTGCCACTGTATGTTCTGGAAGCTAAAATACAATCAAGTTCAAAATAAAGACATTAATGAGTTCGAGTGCAACTCAACAAGATGAACATGCTGAAATTTCAAGCTAAGAAAATCCCTAGAGGAGTTTGCTAAAAGCTGAGAGTATACCAGGGAAAGGATTCTGCCTTCTTTTACTGTTCCTTCATCACCTATTACCAAAAATTGCCAGAGACATTACACTGAGATATATGGACCTCCGTTCTAAACAATTACTTTGTCTTTATGTTCCTGAAAACCACATTAACTTATTTTCCAGCTTTGAATATTATCAGAGTCCCTAGAAGAATCTTCTAAAATATATCAAAGATAAGCAACAGAAGAATAAGTTTAGCATGCAAAGTTACTGAAGGAAAGGGCCAATATTTAAATAGACACATATGGGTAGGCATTCTGCTGGAGTAAGTTGTTTCAAGTCCTTTGAACTCCCACAAGTCTGGTTCCTACACCTCTACTCAGTAGTTCAGGCACAGATTTATGTGGTGATCACTTCTTCCAAATTAATAATCTAGCTTTCAGCTCAAAAAAGAAACTGTTATACTTCAACCTCCAGAGATTTCTAGGTTCAGACCCTGCATATATCAATGAAAAAGTAAAATTAGAACTGTCCAAATGAGCCCCAGAGTCCATTTTCTCTCTTGCAGAGTCAATTACTGAAGCTGAACAATAAGTTTCTGTTGAAAAATGCTGATTCAAGAGAAAGAAAATATGCCATGAGTACATGTTGATTCTGTTAAAATTCTCCTCAGAAACCAGGCAGGCAGGCAGGCACACCAGTCGACCAGCTGGCTAGCCTGGCTGGCTTCTTTCCAGCTTGCCTACCAGCCAGCCAGGCAGCCCCTCACTGCCAACTGGGAAACCAGCAGATCTGCAGAAACCGAAACAAATTGTTCTGTTTTGCCTGAAGTTCCAGGATGTCGACATTCTGTTCCAGCATGGAATGACACAAAATGTCAACAACCCAGAATTTTTCACAAAACAGAAATACCTTTTTCTGGCCAATTTTAGTCACAATCTGTATGTGTGCTGTTATTATTGCCTCTCCACAAAACAACTGTGTTTTACAGTGCCTTCTTTATAATTCCACTTCAGATGCAAGGACTGAAAGACAATGAGTACTGAGCGATCAGTGCTACGTTGATTAAATTAAACAAGTTTAACATACAACATGAGAAAATTCTGAACAATAGTATTGGACAAGATGGTTCAGTATCTTAAGATAGCTACAGTTAAACACTGACTTCTACAAGACTTCCATAAAAACAGCTTGGTCAGCTACTTGGTTGATTTTGCTGCTTATAGTACTAATTTCACAACACAATAGACTGTAACCAGATGGGATATTTTCAAGGACTTTGACTGCCATCACACATATGGTGTTATTCCACTGATCTGTTCTCCAGAGAAATAACAAACCACCTGGATTTCTAATTATCACTACACCAACCTGTTGAGTGACCAGACTGATGTAGGCTCTATTCTCTGCTATTTGTAAAATAATCTCCTCCAATTTAAGAGATTCTGCTGGCTTTTTGTTTTTTAAATACATCTTAACCATATTAGAAAAGTCGTTGAAAATATCATAATAGCCCTGATTAGGGGATAGAGTACTAGAGATTAAATGAATTACTTCATACTAATGCATTTGGGGTCTTGATAAGGATGAAGTCATACAGTTCAGTAGATCATTCATTCTCATAGGCTCCTAGTTTGTTTCAAATTGCTTTACCACCCACCTTTCACCCACCCCCCAACTCCCACTAGATCTAGTTTAAGATCAAAGCTAATTCATCTGCCAGGTTGCTTGGGTGATTTTTATTATTTTAGGGGAAAGTGCATTCTAGGTGTACTTCATTCATACAAAATCCTATACTCAGCAGATTGTGGCAGCAGAACCTGACAGAAATGGAAACCAGTGATTAAAGTTAATTTTTTTAAGCAGGTCAAAGGAAATCATCCTATTGTAGACTTATCTATTCAAAAAATTCATCTCTTTCCACTAATAAAAAAAGGCAATAAATCAAATAATCTACAATTTTAACACTAATTTTCCTATCAGTTTTATGCCTGCATTGCCCTTAGAGCACAGGATTTTGAAAAACCCATGAAAGGAGACAAAAAACATAGCTACTTTCAACTACAAAGCCTCTCCAAGAGAGATCAATGCCTACAGACTGTTTCTTACTCAGAATAAATTATAATATTGAACAGTTTTCCCCACATGGATTTTTCCCTGATGAATCCAGGCATTCTGAAGATGGCAACTTCTTTAAAGCACAAAAACATAAAATTGTTATTGTTCATAAATAACAGCTTCTCATTTTTTTCCAACACCAAAACACAATTTTTCTTCTCAAAGAGCATTATTAATGGCTGTTATTGTCCTACTTGCCCTCCCTTTTTTTTCTTCCTCCTCTCTTTTAAACAGCTCAAGACACTATTACTTCCTCTGAAGAAATCTGTTCCTGCATGTGCTAAACTCACACATTTTAATTTAAAAAAAAAACCTCACATTTACTAATGGACCCATTGAGGAGAGAGAAAAATACTGAATCCATCGAACAAAAAGAAACGATAAATTATTAATCCTAGGCAAGTACTGAGGAATTTCTAGGCCACAACTCATGACTCATCTTTTTCATTAAAATAGTTTGTGGAGCAGAAGTGTTCCACAATACTACAGTTCTGGTAATATTTTACATTATATTCTACTATAAGTTAATTGGTTCAGCCATTGGTTTCCCAGTATATACATATATATATATATATATATATATATATATATATATATATATAAAATTTCTTAGATTAATTTCGGCCACACTAGGTCCTTTCTTTTTCAGGAAGGAGTTGGAGGAGCCTTCAGCTTAAAAGGGCAGAGGAATAGGTTTAGAACAAATCAATAAAAAAAATGGCAATGAATTGTCAGGACTAGATAGTATTCCCCAGAGTTTAAAAGGAATTCAAAAATGAATCACCAAATAATTAACTGATGTGTAGAATACCATTTAATTAACTACAGGATTAATAGGGCAGAAAGCAGTACAAATGGCATGAATTTATAAAAACATTTACAGAGAATTCTGGAAATTACAGTATAGAAGTCTGATCTCTCCACAGGTAAATTGCAGCAACTGTAGTAAAGCACAAAATCAGTATACAGACAAACATGGTAAAATGGGAGAGAATTTATACGACTTCTGCAGAGGGAAGTAATGCTCAGTTTTCTCTCCCCCTCTCTCCCCCTTCCAATATATGTATTTTTAAGGGGTTGGCAAGAAGGTGAATAAAGGAGATATAGTTAACGCATGGCATTTTGGATTTCCACAAAGTGTTCAATAAGGTACATCTTCAAAACTATCTTGGGATAACAGAGATGGTTATTTGGTGAAGGCTGAAGAGCAGAATAAAATGAATGCTTTCACAACAGAAAGCCATAATTATTAGAGATTACCTTTATTGGAACCTGCATCATTCATTGTACTCAAACCATCTGGAAATGGTGGAATGACAAGAAGCTTACTGATTGTTTGGAGTATTCAAAATTAAAATGACTGTAGAGAGTTGCAGAAAGATATTATGATACTGTATAATTTGGGATACAGAGGCAGATCCAATTCAGTGTTTGTAAATGAGAAACAAAAGATATGGGGAAAAGGAGTCCTAATTATGAATCATAACTCCCTCTGCCTAGAGGAGTTCTCAGAGTGATTCTGAAGAGCTGTAGAAAAACAGTGTTAGAAAGCTTAAAAAAAGAAAAAGAAACAGAACATTGCAATTGCTGTTTCAATCTCAGTGCACTTATATCTTGAAAACTGCTTAGAATTCATTCCTCACCCCCCAAAAATAAAATGGAACTAGAAAAAATAATTGAGAAGCGTAATCAAACCTTTTGTAGGAGGAAATATTAAATGAATTATCAGAAAGATTACAAAGGAGGGATGTAATAAAAATCCATATAATCATGGCAAGCATGGAAAAGGCAAATAGCAAATGATCATTTTTTCCTCGTACTACAACAGCTCAAAGACCAGTCTTGAGATTTTCAGTGGACATTTTAAAACAAAGGAAAGTAATTTCCTCATACAATAGTTAAATTGTGGAACCCATTGACATAGCATGCAATGGAGGTCAAAAGTATAAATGACTTCAAAAAGTAACTAAATTCATGGAAGAAAAGTCCATCAATAGGTATTAAGTATAATGACGTAAATACTATATATGTTTCCAAAGTCCAGGTCTCAAGTTGCCAGAGACTAAAGTATGTTACCACAGCTGCTTTGTTCTCACATTCTTCCGGTGCTTGCTACCGGCCACCACCAGAGAGTAAACATACAGCTAGTTGAACTGCAAGTACTGTCATTATTATAAAGGGGTATTTAGAATTGACAGACTTTATGTGCTTAATTATTTCTCTCTCCTCTCCCCTCAAACTTCACCACAAATACTGTATGTTAATTTCTTTTTCCAGAAAGAACTTATCTCTGCATGTTTATGGCTGTACAAGAGCTACGTGTTGTCTGACAAGTGGACCAAACCCTTGCCTTCATACTTTTGGATGAAATGAGTTATTTAATGAGTATATTTAGATCTAAACCCTTCAGAAGATGGGATTATGGTCAACCATCGTCACTGGAAAGAAATACCAAAAGTCTTCTGTATTTTTCATACTGGCTCACCACTGTTTTCCATCCCATTCTGTTTAGAAAACCTGAGCCAACACCTGGAGTGCCTGGGACTCTGTGGAGGTGACATGGATGCTGAAGAGCAGATCCTTGAAAGTCTAAATGGGATTCTCCTGGCTCTTGCTAAAGATAGCTAAGTATCACTCTAAGACCACTTTCTAACCATTTACACAACCCAAAAGCATTCCCTGGTGCTTGTCATCTATTCTGATATGTATCAAAACAAGTGATCATTGCTGGAACTATCAAACTCCTCAACCTTTTTTGTGGTTTTATTTTCTCTTTGTATACTCTCAAATCTACCCGTGACCAGATAAAGTTACTGGTCAAAACCACCTGAAGTTGCAAAGAAATTCCCAATCTCATATTCTATTGAGAAACAAACTCTTAGGACTAAAATTGGGATGACCCAATCCAAATACAGGTTTAATAGGAACCGACTACTGCAAAGCACTCAGCTCAGACATACAAGTGGACAACACAAACCTCTGGAATACATTTCAAGGAATATTTAGTAAATTAGGTAAAATTGTTAGTAACAGATCTAGAAGAACAATGCTAAATCACTTAAGTCACACAAATTATAAAAAATAAGTTTATGACTAACTACATAACATTAACCATGAAAATGCACTATTTATTCATGTAACAGGAAGGAGTACAGGCATAACTCGTTTTATTGCTCTTTACAGATATTGATTTTTTTTTTTTAATTGAAGGTTTGTGGCAACCCTGCATCAAGGAAGTCTATCAGCGCCATTTTTCCAACAGGCATGTGCTCACTTCTTGTCTGTGTCACATTTTGTACATTTTTTTTTTAGACATAATGCTATTGCACGCTTAAGAGACTACAGTATAGTGTAAATATAACTTTTATATGCACTGGGAAACAAAAAAATTTGTGTGACTCGCTTTATGGCAGTGGTCTGGAACTGAATCTGCAATATCTCCAAGGTATGCCTGCAACAGACAATGCATTCAATTTAAGTTACTGGGCACATTTAAGTTTATAGATGCTTATTCTACATGATGTACAGTAGTCATAATGTAGATAAACAAAAATGGATTTCTGGAAGTAATTTTCATATGAACAAACATTCAGGCTAAAGTTCCTGAAACATCTTCTGAAACACAGATGACTCACTCAAACATTCAAATAATCCCCAAAATTAGAGCAAAACAAACTTCCTAGTTATTTACAGACTTTATCTGAGCACTCTGTTACTATCAGTCTCATCTCTCTAAGTCTCTACTTACTCCTTTTCTGTACCTCTAGAAAAAAGCCTCCAGAAAGTTAACAAGTGTAAATCAGTAGATAAAATAAGTAGGAGAGCAATTAAATTTCAACCAATTTTTTCTACAGGAGACAAGGGAAATCTTGTCCTTTCACTCTTACTGAGGGATCAGTTCAAAATCAGTTTACTGGGAACAACAACTGTCTACATTGACCTCACCCTGCTTTCCACTTTTTAATGCAGCACCAACTTATTAGTGCTCTTCCACAGATTTGTACAAAAAGATCTGGCCAATCTGCTCAAGTCCCAAAGCCCTTTCAAAATTTCACAGACATCTTATTTGCAAAAACAAATTTAGCATTTGAGAGGATAGTAATAAGGCCTGTCAAGGGGTAATTGTTTGTTAATTGAGGATCTGCTTAGCCTTTACTGAGGCAGCAATAGCTTGTTTTACCTGTCAGCATTCACACGCAGTAGCTGTCTCTTCTTCAGGGCACAGGGACTTAACCAGTTGCCATAGTGATCTGGCTATATTGGTTCAGCAGTGTGCTTCACACAGCACACATGCACACTTCATAGCTCTTAAAGAATTATAAAAATACAATGAATAAATAATACAGTAACGGCTCTAACCATTTCAGAGGCAAATATTTCAGACCACAAGATCTGAATTTTCAGACTTTCACAAGTTCTTTTGGTCTTTCCTCATTAGCCATACTACTTAATCTGGATACAAACAGAATGATTTTAAGAGGTCTTCAGTGATATCCAAGGATTGTTCTGTACTAGAAAGAATCCAAGTATGATAAGTGATCTAAATTTACTATTTGTTAGTAAACAGAAGGTTATAAAACCATACTTGTAGTTAGACAAGTGATGGCAATATATTTTAGAAAATTTTTAAATGCATAACAGACATACCTGCAGATGTATTCAGCATTCTAGGCCAGGAAAAGCAAGGCATGTTTTTAAGCAACTGGATACATTAGAAGTGTTCTGAGAAAATCTGCATCCAAATGAGCATTTTAGTACCAAATGAAGCAGTTAAAATGCTATGCAGCTTGACAGCTACAGTTACGCCATCTTTCACATACAAAGCCAGAACTCAACCTCCTTTTTGTAAATTTTAGTCTTAATTCCTAAGATGTAGCTCTGCTATAAAAGCTTATTAACAACTTTTTACCATATCATTAGTCCATGGTGCTATAGTATTTCCATATTATGTGGCTACAAAATCATCTTTTAGAAAATGCATACCCAAGCACCCCATATTTTTTAAGCATGGAGAAAAATCAATAAACAATACTCATTATTCAAGACTAACCAGGGGATAGCCAGCTGAAAGCAAATTAATTGAATCATCTACATATCAGTGCTCAGACTACCATATTAGTATGTCTGGGTTGCATACTAGACACAGTCACATTATGTGTGTAGTTGTAGTCAAAGCAAAACAATGAGATGTATGGAAATGGCTGGTAGTGTAGTTTCATATTGTGAATTATTGTTTGCTGTAGTTTTCATACAATAATGCCTATTTGCCCCCATTTAAGTAGAAAAAAAAAGATCAGTCTGATCTCAGAGATGAAGAACTCTGCTTTGGAAGCAGGTCAGACAGGGGTCTCTGGTTGGTTGGTTATCCCCTTTGCTACCTGCAATATCAGAGATATTCCAATTCTTATACCAAGGAAGTCAACCAATAACTTCACAATAGAAAGTGTGCTTAAGCAGCTTAGAGTAAATAGTCACACACAGACACCAACAGGAGGAAAACAACCTTCACAGTTTTATTTTCACTGTTTAGAGTCTGGGCTTCCTTTAGTCAGTGTCTAAGCATCAAAAGGCCTGCATCAGCCAGAGAGCAATTAACAATTGGTTCCTATAGTTCCAGTGAGAAAGTCTTTAGGGTCCCTGCACATTTCTCCTGAGAAGACATAAACCTGCATTTATTCAAATCTCCTGGCAGATGGTAATTTACTACTTAAGGCCAATTAGTCATGTTTTTGATGGAAAAAAGCTAAGGGAATAGACTGTTCTAATTACTAGTCTAATAAAAGATATTGTGCCTACTTATAAACTAATTGCTAGGCCATACATCAGGAATAGAATGTTAATCCCTCACTTGCCATGCCTTATGCAAGCTTCCTTTTATAGTCAGAGAAGACAAAAATGTTTTCCTCTTTGCTTTGCCACCTGTGCTTCAATTCAGCATGAATTAGTCAGAATAATCAGCTGGATAGACACTTGCTGCAATATAAACAGAAGAGTGTTCCCATATATTTAGACTGAGACAGCCTTTAAGTACCTTGTTAAATCAGGACCTTGGATCCCAAAGATACACACACAGAACTCTATGAAACAAAGCAACATGCAAATAAACAGTTGCAAACCTATTACTGACATTGTTAATACTCTTATCATTACAGAGCAGAGATCCTTTAGCCTACTCAAAGAGAGTGGGATTTTCCTAACTTTGGCAAAAATCCTGAAAGGCAATCCACGATGTGAAGTGAAAGCAGCCCAGGTGCTTTCAGAGATAGCCAAGAATGGTACGTTGTACTAAAGCATTACTACAAGGCATATTACAGCACATTTCCTCTATGTTTCCACTCTTGAGTTTTGCTTCATGGCTACCAGTTATTGGTTTTGCAATTGCAATTGTTTGATTTCAATATGGCCAAAACTCAACAGTTCCTCTCCTTTATCTGTGCAGAGGAAATGAAGAAACCATGTATTGAAGCAGATTTGATTCTAACTTTGATACCTCTGCTGGAAAGCACAGACCAAGAAATGTTGCTTCATGCTGGGAGGGCTATTGGCCATATCTGTTATGGCAATCGTAAGTATCTAGTAGAGAGAATTCTACTTTTCCTGGCTGTAAGGCACTATTTTATAAGGCATTATTATGAAAGTCTTCACGGACCGCAATTTTAGATGAGACCTGAACACACGATGCCCTTCAATCTCCAATTAGTTATACAAGTCACATAGCTCACAGCTGCCAGGCTGAATGTATCCCAAACACCACCTAAACTATGAGCTTTCCCACTACATTTTTGACTTCAAGGTGACACATCTTTCTCAGAATGGAGACAAAATTCTCCTGCTCTCCAATCACAGGAGTAGCAGAGCTTCACAGATTTCAAACAATCAACTTTGCTAGAACTGCCTTAGGCTCAAATCCTGGAGAGCTTTTCTTCTTCCAAAGTAATAACAGTATCTATAAAAGCAAAACATTTTTAGAACTGCATGTCAGGGGAAAAAAAAAACAAAAAAACCCACTACACACAATGGAGATACTGTCTTAGTTCTTCTCTAAGGACCATTGCTTGCAAATAGGAAATCTCTCTTCTCCAAACTTTACCATAAGGGCAGTAAACGAGCTTGCCAGCCAGTCTCACAAGTGATACCCCTCTTCTTTTACTTACTCCAAAAGATGGTTGTTTTTTGTTTTTTTTAAGACTTCTAATTCCCAGACTAACCAAAAAGATTTATTGTATATTGGAGGTAATATGGAACTTTTCACCCAGTATCTTTTATTCTCCTCTCTCCACCTTCACTCCACCTTCTCTTCTCTTTCCAGCATGCACCTGTGTAGTTTTATCCAGAAAACTGTAGGTTTGTCTCTCTGCACTGTTCCTGTGAAATTCAAGGATAATAGGTACCTGGTATAGATTCTACTAACCCTCTGCAAATTAAATAGATGTATTTGCTGAGAGAAGTCACAAAACAATTAAAAAACTTCCCTAGTATGACCACTCACAAGGCTTATTCCATTACTATACATCAATATTCCTACAGCATATGGCCATATTGCAAGTCTGCTTCATTTCTGTCAGAACACAGGCCAGCATAGATTTGACAAGATGACTGTGACTAAGATCCAATAAAGACATCAGCAGCAGCAATGAAGACACCATGGAAAAATTAACTTTAGTACTTTCCTGATTAAATTGCAATTATACATCCTACAATAGCACCTGAACACTCTTCCTAATGTCTGTCTTACATGCTCTCAATCTGAGCTGCAGTCCTGTGTTCTAAGCAAGACATTGTTACAAACGCAATGTCATAGTACTGTTAAGCAACCATCACTGGCAAACTGCCTTTCAGCTCTTAGCATTCTCAAAATTATTTTAGATATAAGACTTCATTCATTTCAAGACAAACTATAAGAGAAAAATTAGTGTTTTCTCAGTAATTCTGCAACTGGATGGAGACAACTGCTAGTATACTAGAATTAGGACCAAATTTTTCATTTTGACTTGTTGTACTTCATTGACTTCACTTGAGTTACACTGATGCCTACCTGTTTGAGGATCTGACTCAGCCTATAAAAAAAGCCAGACAAAGACATACTGAATTCAAGCACTCATATATCCAAAAGATGGCCAGCTTTCAGAGCAAATAACTTTGAAAAGACTGAAAGAGGATAATTCTCCTACAACTTTAAAATAGCCTACCTCCACATAGGATAATAGCCCAAGGACAGGAAAAGCCTCTTATTTCACAAAGATTTTTTTCAAAAAAAACCCCAAAAACAAAAAAAGCCATCATTACTCAAACACGCAAAGAACAAGTACATAGACACATTTCCTACATGGTTTAGAATACTGTTGATCCCTGAGAGCAGGGCTGCCTCTAGACTGTGCTTTATCATGGGTCCCAGTCCCTCCCATCTCCCTGCCCTTCAGGCCAAAAAAAGCCAAAGGATGATAAGGTTGCCATTCCAGCTCCCTGAGAGAAACAAGCTGACCTTGTCTGCTCCCCACTCAATTTTCAGATACTTTCACAGATGGAACAGTCCATCAGTACTTGCTCTAGAACTTGCACTACTCGTTGGGATGCTCGTTCAATTGCCCTTATATATATTTACAATGGTTTAATTGCTCAAGTCAAAGCAGAATTAGGAGGTTTAAGAATTCTATTCTTATAAGTGATAAAACAGAACTCTAGTCTAAATCTACATTTTCCATGCACACACACAGCTTCAGAATATTCATTAGCCTGAACCACAACACAAAAACTGCAGAATCGTAAGCATGAGAATGAAACAGACTGTCTTGCTGAAGTCATCTCAACTGTACCCTTTTTACTGATTTAATTGGTCCCTGTCTAATTACCTTTAACTTCTATGCCTGCTATTACCAGGGGATCTTCAGGAAGAGCTGGTGAAGGTAGGAGTAATCACATCACTAGTCCGAATATTAACTGACTATGCAGAGAGTGAATCACTTGTCCATGTTGATCTACTGGCCTTATGCAATCTTGCAGACCTTGGTAAGTAAATGTTTTTCTATCTTGGAGCAAAATGACATCTTCACACTGCCATTACCTTTCCATGCATATACAGAATGCCCACAGACATTTTTATCCTACTACTGCACAATCATGGAGTGGCCACAGAAAATATTACCACACTTCACATAGGGCCTTACTCTACAGTTTAATCTATTGTCCTATACCTTTTGGGGGAGATGCAGGGAAGGGGGTACAGTACCACATTTGTGGTCATCTTCTAGTCAGCTCCATTCTTTGTAGATTTCTTATATTACTGAATACCATTTTCCATTCAAATGTTTTCTGTTATACAGCAGTGAGCTTTAAAAAAACGCATCTTTATAAACACACATCTTGCAGATGTTTAGGATCCCAGCTAAATTAGAACCATCTAATCTTAGATGGAACCATCTATCTAATCAAAGCAGAAAATATACCAGTACAGCAAACTTGCATGTGGCACGCACCATTTTGATAAATGAAATAATCATACTGCAGATGAATTTACAAGAGTCAATGGAATTAAGCAGAGATTAATTTGACAGCTACTTTAGGGTCATAGCTACAGGAATTACACAAAGAACTGCTGAAAAAAAGAAGAAAAGAAAGAGGGGAAAAAGGCAGGGGGAGGGGAAAGAGATGGAATAGGGTTTTGTAGCCTCAGTGCTGTCCAAAGGAACAGTCCTTTGGACAGCACTGAGACAAGAAATGATACACAGACAGAAATGCATATAACCAAATATTAAAAGCATTCAAAATCAAAGTACTGTCTAGTCACTTCAGATTATAGGGAGATATGCTTTCAACATTTAATCAAATACAGAACATTCAAAATCCTTACATTATATCATACACACAGATACAGCTAAGGAAGCTCTAAGCAAGACAAAGGTGGCTGAACAGCTGGTGAAGCAATTAAGAGCAGAGAACCACGAGAGGTTAGAAATTGTCTTTGAGGTCCTTCAAGCACTTACAGAAAATGGTAAGGCTTCTGTTGGCTTGGAGGACAAGGGGAAACAGGGTACTAGTACTTAGTTTAAGCTGAACATTCTGAGTTTGCTGTGGAGTCCTATTAATGGAGCCAGCAACCCCTTCAGTGGAAATAAGCCCTAAGAACATATGAAATTCTGGTCTGATTAAGGCTTAGAAATTTAACAGGGAAGGCAACAAAGAAAGGAGGGAGAGAACAGTATAGAACAGTATTTCACTCAGTCTGTTTTCATGGATCTGTGACACAGCAGATATACACCATGGGAAAATGAGTTTGAAACAGAAAAGCAGCACAGACAAATTGGTTTTTGTACAAAACAATTTGACAACCACATATCACAGAAGATGCCTAGTGTAGCAAGCACTGACAAGAATCCATCAAGAAAAACTAGACAACCCATGCAGTTTTCAAAGTATGAAAACTTATGACTGGCAATACAAGAAATGGCAAAGATCAATGCAGAAGCTTTGCTCATTCTGCCTGTGGCATTTTCCTAATATCAATATGTCTGTTACAAATAAGGCCAAAAAATTACAGCACCTGGAAAGAAACTATCTTAAATTCAAGGATTAAGCTTTGTAGTTTTAAACATTTTGGCAAGGACCGAAGAAACTGTTAGTAAGCTCTTACTGTGATCTCTACAGATGCTTTGAAAGTGCAGTTGGTGGAGGCAGGTGTGCAAGAAGTGCTGTCCGAGATCCTGCTGAGGCTCCAGGGTAGTTCACAAGCTGAAGCTACATGCATTGTGAAGGCTGCATCAGATCTCATTGTCTCTCTGCTTCTTGGAGGTAAAAAAGGAATATTGACAGTCCAGATGCACAAAGAACCAACAGCAAAAAGCCCCCTTAGCAGAGGAGTTGCCATCTGCTCCATTGCTTTCACTTCCTTAATAGGGACACACCTGCAACCTGTTTCATAATCCTTAAGGGAATTCTTCTCAGACATCACCTTTTTTTCATTTATTGTAGGAACCTAGTGCTCATGTTGCTGTGTTTTCCTTCAAGCATACACATACATTGCCTCAAGGCATCTAATACACCTGTGACTGCTCCTGTGCAGAAAATATATGTAGGTGCAAGAACTTCCTGCCATTGTAGCTGTATCTATGGTTGTGTCAGTCCAGACCCAACTTCCATAACTATTTTCAGACCTGGTTTAAAAGCCATTTTTAAATTTAAAAGCTAATTGATAAACTAAAGAAAAAAGTTGACATGGTATTTGACTACCCATACTTCTTCACTTGCTATTCTAAACCTTCATACATACTTCAAGCATTTGGATTAATAGTTGAAATATAAGAATTTTCTTGTAGTGTAAGTTGTCCTTCTATTTATTATGAAGGACACCATCCTTCCAGAGTACACACACTGCTGTCTTAAGTCTTTCACTTACTAAGTCTCTTGTGCTGTTCCTGAAATCAGCTCAAGAAAGGCCAAGGACCTCCAAAAGTAACTTAGTTTAGGTGGCCCTGCTACACTGCATTTGTACAATACAGAAGAAAAAATAAAGCTTCAAGAACTGGACATTTGCATCCCATCCCCAAAAATCCCAAAGCAATTGACAATTTAAAGGTCTTAAATTATTAACTATAGCAACAATCTAAGTGCCATCATTGATTGGAATCTCCCCAAAGAAACAGAACAGTTCACTATTTGGGGATTGCAATTGTAAATAGAAGCAATATGTACTTCTGACATTCTCTCCATTTATAGTACCACAGATAAGTCCATGCTGAAGATTTCTGCTAAGGGATGTGGCGTTATCCACCATAATGTTGGTACCTGGCTTGCATCCAAACACATGCAACTGCAGAGACAGAAAAACTGGCTATTGCTAGTTTCACCAGAAATAGTAAGGTTGCTTATTCACTACACAAAGCTAGAAGAGAGTGGAGCAAAAGGCAGCACTACTAGGTTTCATTGCTCCATGTCTCTGAAACAAACACTTTCTTGCTTTTCTGCAGACCGGAGACTTGTGTACCTTTAAGTAAGGCAGTCTAAGAATACTGAAGTAATCTGAGGAATTTAATCGTCATAAAAATGGGGTAGTCAGGTATGCAAGCTTTCATACTTTGTTTTGCCTAATTCATACATTATTGGAGGTGAGACTCTGGAAATGTTTCATACCAAATACATTTGTTAGAAATATACAAAAATAAATATACAGTTATTAAATGATTTAGGTTTTAAGTCACTTTTAGGAAGGGGGGGGTTACTCAGTAACAAGGATAAAACAAAAAAAGGAGTCTTAAGATAACCTGCTTTATCTTTCACTTTCCTATTATAGAAAGCAATGAGCCTTAATACTATGTAGAGAGGAACACGGAGAGATTCTTAAAAAAGGACTCTGGAAGGCATCCTGTCTGTGCCGAATTTGTCAGCAGATGAGACCCCACCATGTTTTCAGTCCACTCCTTTCTTACTGAAGCTGTTGTACTAGGTGCAAACGCAATCAACAAAAACAAGCTTTTGCAGCACTGCTCAAAACCAGACAGTTTTTCGCATTAATATATGCTCAATTACCATAAAGTGTTCTCTCAGCTGTCTGAAGAGTTAACTAAATAGCTTGCTTAAAAAAAAAAGGAAAGAAAAGAAAAGAAAAAAAAAAGATAGGACAATCCACCATACACTTCCCTGCCTCCCCCCACATCCTTTCTAGACTTCCATTCTCAATTGTCTTTTACCTAGCTCTGAATCAGCCATTGTGCACCACAGTTCTACAAAGGCCACAGAAATGTTCTCTGTGCCTTTAAACTTACTATCTTCAATTTATTCAGCTGAATGGCTTGCTTTGTCACTCATTCTTCTCGTTGTACCTCCCCCACAACCCCATTAGATATTTCATAGAGAAGAACTGAATAATCTCTTTCAGGTCCCAGTACGTGCCTCTGATGTATGCACAGCCTTTAATCTAAGAAAAGAAATCCTATGGAAATCTGATCTTAGCATCAAATGACTTCTGAGACAGTGAAAAGATGACAGCTTTTGCAGCTAGGAAAGTGGCTGTTCCTAGCAGGCTTTAACTATGAGCCATTAAACTGAAGGTTCTGCTGCTATCAGAGCAAATTGGAGAGAGAACCAGTTTGGAGCTCTGTGACAATCAAAGCAAGGCAGCCACTAATGGATTCTGCCCATTTGCACATTACTAGAAGAGGAAAAAAAGCTCTGTCATTCTTTGGCTTGAAAGGAGGGGGAGGGAAAGAAATTGAGTTCAATTAAGGTTAGTCTATACTAAAATCAAAGTATTTTGCCTGTAGAATTCTGTCAAACTAAAGGAATAGCCTATTCCCAGCTAGCCTATTCCTGAAGAGAACTGGGTAACTTTCCTTATATATTTTGAACTCCAAAGACTAGGACCAGGCAAGAGAACTTGTTTGAAGAATCATAAGCAAAAACATCACCTCTAGAGAATACATGCATAAATGGAAATCATAAGATTTTTGCATGAGTAAAGTTTGAACTACTGCAGACTCACAGTTTTCTCACAAAAATATGTTTAAATTTTGTAAGCAATTGACAAATACTTATTTAGTATATGTAGTAGTACAAGGAAAAAATACATTACTAGATGAAATGCAACAGCAGTAAAAATGCTAACAGATAAAAAATGGTAGCGTCGTTCAAAATACGTGGAAGAATTTCTACTTCTCTGGGGTAGAAATAACATTCAAATCAGCACAGATTTTAACACCTATTAAATATGGCCATTCATATTTAAGTGGTATACACACAAGCCATTAGAAGTCTGTAGATCTTCAATACACAGCTAGTACCATATAAAGTACCTAAAGCTACTTCTGTTTAGATTCTGTATTGATAAGTTTGTATAGTTCCACAGATAATTGTTTGTTCCAGCTGAAGATGTGGTCTTCCTATACATCTCATTTTTTTGCCACATTACAAACAGCATTAAAACTGTAAGAACACAGCAGTAACAGAACGCTAAATGGTGTCAGGAAGATACTTCTCTTGAGATGTAATAAACTACATAAAATATTTGCAAAATGGCAACTTAAAAACACTTTCTTCAGGAAAGGTGCAGACCATAATGGAGAGTTTGCTTCCACTATTCAGGGGAGCACATTTTCTATCAAAGAAAGCTAAGGAATCTCTGACAACAAAAGGGTTGTTATCTCTGCAAAGCAAGTTCTCAAAGAGAAAGGGATACAAACAGACAAGATCACCAGTACTGCAGAGAGCCCGCTGTGCAAAATGGTAGTTCCTTGGAATGTATAGCTCAGCTCTTTCACCAGCATTAAACAGAGAGAAACTCTGTAGATCAGTTCAGATTTTCCCACCTTATACGAGTGCATCACTACTAGACTTCTCATTTCAGAAAGTGGGTTCCTCAGAACAGGCAGGAAAAATCTAGGTGATTCTTTTGACAATTAGTTAACGAGAAGCAATTTTATTGAATCCAAGGAATGAGAGCAGTACAAAACTAGTAATATCAGACTCACCATTACTGGATTAGATCTCCAGTTTCACAATAATCTCTTGGACCAGTAGAAGAGCAGACCTGGAGAATTAAAGCCACCCTGTGGAGAAATGGAAAATCCTACCAGTATTCTACCATGTATATGGTGGAAAATACAGCAGTATTGAGAAGGAAATTGTCTGAAGATAAGGCTTTGAATTTGTCTCTGGCTGGCCCTAGAAAGTTGTCTGAAGCTAAGGTTTATCAGAGGATATACTTCCATCGGTTCACAGGGGGCTGACAGCCACTTTTATCTCTAGAGAGTTGAAGTTTGTAAAGACCAATGCAAGAGCTACAGTATCATTCCTGTCAAAATGAGAAACAGCCAAGGCAAAGGCTCCCTGCACTCTCAGTTCACATACCTAATTTCTGTCACTGTGATTTCATCTCATCTCATCTTCCACCTGCATGCTTTCTCCTCTTTCTTCAGATAGCAACTGTGTACGAATGGTACAGGTGGGAGTCATACATCAGCTTCTCAACCTTCTGGAGAAACATGTGGAGAGTGGGGATGTCTCAGTTCAACACACTGCACTTAGTGCACTTCGAAACCTTGCTATCCCAGGTACAGAGTTTGAGGACACAACTTACTGTGATTCTTTGTAAAGATGGGACACTCAGCTGAGTGCAGCTCTGTCAAAGTCACCAGTTCCAGTCCCTCGTATTCTGAGGGAGAATTGACCTTTTTCCCCCTGCAGAAACGTATGCATCTGAATTATTCATCAGGACTTCTCAACTATATAAAGACTCTAAATATCATACAGTGTGATCTAATTGCCAGCTGCTGAAATTGGTTTCTTGCTAACAGGATACAGCACTACAAGACAAATATAGAACAGGATTTATAGCTTAAAATAGAGTGTGGGGTGGAAACTATCACATCACAACTGGTAGGGATTTTACAAATCTGCTATTCTGCTTCTGTAAAGCTAATATTCATTGCAAATTTGGCCTGAATAACACAGCTAAAAGCTCCACTCTTGTGACCTTTAGTAAATACACATCAGGAAGTTGTTTGTGCTGCTTCTCATCTCAAATTTACTAGTTCCATGAGAAAGTACAATTCAGACCAAAAATGTTTTGCTAGAGAAGTAACAGTACAGCACCCTTCAACGCAGTCCTTGCTGTATACAGCAGTCCACTGCTGTATAACACTACTTAAGAGCATGACACACACTATTTTCTGAAATTAAAAAAAATCTTGAAGTTGTCTGCCAATTTCATTGTGTAAGCTAGCCAGCCTGATTTAGCAGTTTCATATGTGTGCTCACATGCATATGTGTATATATACACACACACATTTAGTCATTGCTTTGAACAAATGAGCACCTCAGAAGATGCTAGCTGCTACTTCATGCACATTGCTTCCTTTTAAAGTCCAGTATACCCCAGTTTCTCCCTGCAGATAATTGGCCGATAGTGTTACCACACTGGCTGGATCACCATAACCAGCCACATCTGTTTAGCATTTTAATAAACATATTTCACATCATAAGTCCTCTCATTGCTCCTGTGTGAATTTTAATCACCTCTGTGAAGGCATTTTCTACCACCATCCATATAGCAGATAGAGACCTGTGCAAATGCTTTTTGGTGCTAAGGGAGCATACAGAGATTTCTACCATGCGTGCAAGCTACCTTACATCACGTACAACCCAACACACATAGCTATTAAAAGATACTGAAAAATAGCCTAGTTATATGTCTGGGTTAGCTTCACGAGCTGTCCATGATATGCAGGGACACAGATCTAACTTGTATAGGGCCTACACAAAATAATTATGTTGTAACGTAGGCAGGAGTAAGCAGCTCAGAGAAGCACATGCCAATAGAACAGAGGAAAGTGCTTTGCTAGTACAGCGTAAAAGGGGCAGACATCCAGCACTATTTCTGGTTCTAGTGAGGCCCACAGTATTAATTCCAGAGGCCTCTTTCCAAGGGAAACACCAGGATACATTCACTGTTATAGATTGTCATTAAACAAAGTATTCTACAGAGAAACATAGCGTGCTTAAACAACTGAGCCCTGGTGTCCAATTTAACCTGAAGTTTCTGTTCTCTGCTTTTCAGGGCTAACCTTTCACTCTTTCTTTGCTTGACCACAAACACCTGCCCCCTCAATATCTATTAGTTAATCCTTTGTACTTATCCTACAGAGAGCTCATTTCCTTCAGCTTCAAACCACTTTCCTCTCTAAATACGCAACAGACAGCAGAACAGCAGCTTCAAGCACTGAACTTGAAGTGCAGACCATTTTAAGAAGAAACATAACTGCTCTTTAACAGCAAGAAGCAGTGCCACATAACATTAAGACAGGAACAGAAAGCCATCCAACTGAAATTATGAGAGTAATTTAGGTAGGCAAAATGTAACTACCTTCATCAGAATGTCAATGTGTGATTTTTCTATAGAGCCGGGGTGGGGAGGTGTCCCATGCTCAGCTCTCATTGACTCTACTCTTGCAATACGCACAATGAGATATTTAATAGTTACAATCAGCAAAGATACCAGTTAATCTCATTTGAAAGACAGTACTTTTGATGTAGTTTCCCTTGACAGCATACAAGCACAATGACATTACTCTGACTCACAGCAGAGATCACTCCTCATCCAGGAATACCAAGGCCCACTTTTTGCAGTGCCAGGCCTAGGCATTCCTTGGAGGTTTCTTAGCAAAGTAACAAGCACAGCTGATCATGCAAAGAGTACAGGATCTAACAAACTCACAACACAGACAAACATGGATACTTTTGGTAGGAGAGTTAAGCAGCATTAGGACTCTTTCCAGACAAGTTTCTGATTATTTCCAGATTATTATTTCTGCACTAAGGGCTGGTGCAGAGACACAAGATTTAGAAGGAGAGGAAATCACAGAAGCAAAGGCACGAACTGCATAGGATCAGTGAGCTCAAATACAAAAAGAAACTTAGTTCTCAAGAAATGAGGTTATGTAAGTCACTCCCGCCTCCCAGTTCAGTTAAGATGAGCAAGCACATTAAAGCCTTCAGAATCTGGCTAATGCAGGTTGGTGGGCAGATAGATAATTTATTATGATTAGAAAAAAAGAGAGAAGCAACAATGCTTCCTTTATCCTCTTATGCACTTCATTTTGGGCAGGACTAAGATCAAAACTACACAAAATATTGTAACAGCAGTTCCTAGGAAGTTTTTAGTTCAAAAGATAGACCTAAGTGGTTATGTTGTTCCAAGTTCATGTCAGAGTGCTGTCAAGTTGGACTTTCTGCAAGTGTTAAGAGCATAATATTCAGAACAAGTTATGTCATCTCAATACATTCAGATGCCTGTGTAGTTACTGAACTCTGAATTAACATCCTTTTTCCTGGTTCCATTTTCTAGTTGTTAACAAGGTTCAGATGCTGGAGGAAGGTGTGGAAGAACGAATTCAGGCACTTCTAAGGTCAGAGATGCCTCCTGTGCAGTTCAAACTTCTTGGAACACTCCGAATGTTGGCGGATGGTCAAGGTAGGGAATTGCTAATGTTTACTAATGTCACCTATCCTTTCTCCTCCCTCCCTGACCCTGCAAGACAATGGATGTGTGAGGTGACAACAGGTTCAGTATTCTGCTAACCTAATTCCATTCACTTTGGAGAGATGTTCCAACAGAGAAGAGTGCTTGATGCCTCAAGCCTTCCATTCTGCACCTCACTAACCTCAGAAATAGATGAGTAGTTGAGAAAAGAACTAACTAAAAGAATCTGTAGTAGTCAGTGAGAAATGGCAAAGGCCTGAAGGAAGACATTTTCCACTGGAGACACACCAGCAAAGCACAGGTACAATGCAAGAGAGAGTCAGGCTAAAGATTTACAAGGCCAATGAGCAGAAAAGCAAATGAATAGCAGAACTGGAGAATGTAAAAGGTTCAAAGGGAGTTGGGGTTGAGAGAGAAGAGAAGAGAAATGAATTTCTACCAGTCATCCAGTCTCTCCATACACATGCTCCCAGGTTTATCCTACTACTTGCTTAAATGTTGAATCTACTTTGGGCCTTGAAATATGGTTTTATCTACTTGTGTTTCATGTCTTTCAGTTTTACACAAAGATGGGCATGCAAATGCAACAATACTCATTTTATGCATATAGTTGCATTTTGAAAACCAAAGTGCACTATTTAGGCACAAAAAAATTTACAATTGCATTAAAATCTACAATATTTTAATTCATCCTTAGACAAGCAGATTCTTAACAGACTATAACACCACCTGAAAACAAAAGCTTTTTTTATGATAAAATGTCCTAATCATTTCAAATCACCACAGCAACAGCTTTAGAACACTAGTCAATATATACCATATTGACGTGCAGGAATAAGAAGTCAGAAAAAGTTATGATTGTTCTGAGGTGGGAACTGACAGCTGGTACAGAACAAGTACTAAATAATCATGAATTCATTAGTTATACGGAAGGGGAAAAAAACACATTCTCTCCTATACCCGATGCTGCAGTTATTTAAACCATTGCAGACACCGCTTTGGTTTCACAGCAATTTGCATCCCTTTTCAAGTGAATATGTAAGATACTAAATTAAGATCTAGAGCTCTTGTATTAATTGGCAATGATTCCAGTCCAAAAAAAGCTTCTACTTGTATTTCACCACAGAGGACACTGCAAGATATACAGAAACTTAGCCTTTTCTTCCTGTCAAACTTTGAAGGAAGTCACAGACACATCTTTCTATACCTTGGTATAAAGAAAGTCAGAATTTTGCACTAAAAAGATACAACTTCTGAATCTGAAACAATATTGATATCAAAATGCAGAGCAGAAAAAAAAGTTGCATAATATTTAATGTTTACCCTTTCATGCCTGTGGGCACAAAGTCTCCCACCTTTAATTGCTTTCTGTTTACCCATGAGCCATAGCTCATTGCTCTTAATTAACTCAGTCTGAAACTCTTATGAAGACACATCTACTAACAAGTCCACACTAAATTAGTTAATTGCATTATCTAGTGTAAATTCATTACTCTGACAGTCAACAGACATGCTGCAACCTGCAGAAGAGAAAAGGTAGGTTTCTTTCTAATTGTGGAAAAATACACTTAGACCTGTCAGCTCCTTTACACTAAGATGTTAACGTTAACTGTTTTCATTGCTTTGTTTCAGAGAAGAACGCGTACCTCACTACAGAGCCAAAGGACTTTCAGCTAAACTGAAAGTTCAGTCATACACACAATTTATTGAGATATAACGTGGTTTTTTTTTAATTTTAAAGGTCCTCCTGTTCCTCTAAACAATGACTTTGACTAAACAATGGGCTTCATCTCACAGAGCTCTTTTGTTGGTAGGCATCATGAAGTCCCCTTGAGAACTGGGTCAGGATCCCTTCTTTGAACAAACCTCTTAAACCAGTATCATTTGCCATCCCCTCACCTCTTTTAGCTTTCTGGACTAAACTGGATTACCATGATCTCCTCAGACAAACATGTAACATCAGACCTAGAAACAATAGCCTTTCTGTCATGTGAGGTGATGTGTGGATGGTTGTGCAATGACAAGACACTTATCTCAAAACACACACATTCAACTAGGTTAGGAGCTCCCAGATCATTCTGAGATTTTGTCTTGTGGAACCCCTCAAGATTCTGGAAAGAACAAAAAGGAAGCATCCATGCTTTTTCATCCCTCTCCCCTAAACAGAAAAAGTAAAGGTTGAATTAAGAGTTTCTGTGAAATATCCATAGTTGTCACATGGTTTATTGACACTGACCTTCTGGTGCATGCTCTTTTTAACCCTTCTCAGAATATCTCAAAACAAATGCAATACATACAGGAAGGAAGGGGCAAAGAAATAGGAGCAGGGCGATGCTCTTATTGGCCAAAGTTATCTTTTCTATTCTGGATCTTAACATCAGTTCTTCCTCAAGTCAACTTTGCCTCACCAAAACTCTGAGAAACAAGTTTCTCAGCTTCTTAAAACCATGTACACTTTGCCCACACTTCTTTTCCCTCTCTGAATTAGCTTCCAAATGAGGAAGGACCTCTCCAGTTATCTTCTTTCAGGCCTGGAACTCATTAAAAAGATTGAAAAAGTGGAGATAACTGTGCTTATAGGTCCTTTATAGGTCTTAGGGAATATAAGCGTCCCTTAAATCCTTTACCACATCTTTCCTTCATCAGGAAGATTTACTATCATTTGGGAGGGGGGGAGGGGAATCAAGTGCTCAGGATGACCAAAATGAAGTCAACAAGGAAAACCCTCAACTACAGCCACATGAGACTCCTAAGTTTAACTTAAACCTTATAAGCACAATATATTTTTGCAAATAGAATAATTAAGATAACAAAAAGGTAAATACAGGCATACCTCAGAGATATTGCAGGTTTGGTTCCAGACCACCACCATAAAGTGACTATCACAATAAAGCAAGGCACACAAATTTTTTGGTTTCCCAGTGCATATAAAAGTTATGCTTACACTATACTGTAGTCTATTAAGTGTGCAATAACATTACGTCTAAAAAAATAATGTACATACCTTAATTTAAAAAATACTTTATTGCTAAAAAATGCTAACCATCATCAGAGCCTTCAGCGAGTCGTAATCTTTTTGCTGATAGAGGGTCTTGCCTCGATGTTGATGGCTGCTGACTGATCGGGGTGGTGGTTGCTGAAGGCTGGGGTGGCTGTGGCAATTTCTTAAAATAAGACAGCAATGAAGCTTGCGGCCTCCAACTCTTCCTTTCACGAAGGATTTCTCTGTAGCATGCAATGCCGTTTGATAGCATTTTACCCACAATAGAATTTCTTTCAAAACTGGAGTCAGTCCTCTCAAACTGTGCTGCTGCTTTATCAACTAAGTTTATGTAATATTCTAAATCCGTTATTGTCATTTCAACAGTGTTCACAGCATCTTCACCAGGAGCAGATTCCATCTCAAGAAACCACTTTCTTTGCTCATCCCTAAGAAGCAACTCCTCATCTGTTAAAGTTTGATCATGAGATTGCATCAATTCAGCCACATCTTCAGGCTCCACTTCTAATGCTAGTTCTCTTGCTGTCACAGCCTGTCCTTCGAAGCCAGGCATTGACTTCTCCTCTCTAGCTATGAAAGTCCTAGATGGCATCTTCTTCCAATAGAAGGCTGTTTCATCTACATTGAAAATCCATTGTTTAGTGTAGCCACCTTCATCAATTCTCTTAGTTAGATCTTCTGGAGCAGCTTCTACATCAGTACTTGCTGCTTCACCTTGCACTTTTATGTTATGGAGACGGCTTCTTTCCTTAAACCTCATGAACCAAGCTCTGCCAGCTTCAGACTTTTCTTCTGCAGCTTCCTCACCTCTGTCAGCCCTCATAGAATTGCAGAGTTAGGGCCTTGCTCTGGATTAGGCTTTGGCTTAAGGGAATGTTGTGGCTGGTTTGATTTTCTTTCCAGACCACTAAAACTTTCTCCATATCAGCAATAGGGCTGTTTCACTTTCTTATCATCCGTATGTTCACTGGAGTAGCACTCTGACTTTCCTTCGAGAACTTTTCCTTTGTCTTCACAACTCGGCTGTTTGGCCCAAGAGGCCGAGCTTTCGGCCTGTCTCAGCTTTCAACACACCTTTCTCACTAAGCTTCATCATTTTTAGCTTTTGATTTAAAGTGAGAGACATGCGACTCTTCCTTTCACTTGAACATTTAGAGGCCATTGCAGGGTTATTAATTGCCTGAATTTCAATATTGTTGTGTTTCAGGGAATAGGGAGGCCCAAGGAGAGGGAGAGAGACGGGGGAACAGCCGGTCAGTGAAGCAGTCAGAACACACAACATTTATCGATTAAGTTCATCGTCTTATATGGGTGCAGTTTGTGGCACCCCAGAACAATTACAATAGTAACATCAAAGATCACTGATCACAGATTACCGTAGCAGATACAATAATAATGAAATAGTTTGAAACATTGTGAGAATTACCAAAATGTGACAGAGACTCAAAGTGAGCACATGCTGTTGGAAAAATGGCACCGACAGACTTGCTCGACGCAGGGTTGCCACAAACCTTTCAATTTGTAAAAAACACAGTATCTGCAAAGTGCGATAAAGTGAAGCGCAATTAAACGAGGTATGCCTGTATCAGTTCTGTGGCTACTCTGGTTGGTAGAGGTAGGAACTGAGGGGCAAGTCAGAAATGCTCCGTATTTATATCCTCAGCTCGCAAACCACTAGAAGGTAGGGATATAACGGTTTGGCAGTTTACACAACAGCTGCTCTAGATGTTCTCAAAGCCAAATGGGCAAACACTCAATTCCTACAAAAAGACAGCTTGTTACGTACATTACTACCTTATCTTTCTCCTGCTTCCCTTTTGTACTTACATCTGTACAACTTGCTTCCAGTTGAAGCAAGATGTATAATTTCAAAATCTTAAGTACAGACTCAACTAATTGAAATCACTGAAGACATAAGTTTTTACCAGGACGTTCTCAGGGCTGGATCCCTGCTTAAAATACTTGGCTAAAATTGTGTATTGCACAATCCTCCGTGCCTTATATCAGCGTTTTTCTTTGCTTAGGAAACCACTTTCTATCACTTAGTCACTTTTGATCCATAGCACTTTGAAGATGTGTTATTAAATTGCAGTAAGATTTATGCAGAACTGTGTGTTAGACCAATGCGATATTAAGAGTTCATCTTCAGCATTAGCAATGTTCCTTTTGCTGCTGAACTTTTAAGAGCTTTGGGAGCATTTTTCCCCAAACTGAGCAGATTAGCAGCACAAACCTTAAATTACAGCAGTTCATTAGAGTTTCAGTTCCTTAGGAAAAGTTACCTAGTGAGTATTTTTTCTAAGTGTCAACCACAGAGATTAGTATTTCTGCCAAATCCTGAAGCAAGGCTTCTGCAACACAGGGGAAGGCAACTTAACAGGCTCTTTCAAACTTTGGAGGAAATTTTAATGAGGCCTAAAAAGTAGTTCTACACACATATGCATTATTAAGACTTGAGAACGTAATTACAGACATACTGCAATTCAGTACTAAGACTTGGTTCACACATGCTACCTACAATAATCACCACCATTACTGACAGCATTGAAATGGCAAGGACAGGCTCTGAAGAGCTCATTGTCACATTTGGGTAGGTCTCAAAGCAAATGCAAGTAAAAGAAAGGACTCCTAGGGAGATTTCAATATAGCAACAAACGATATGCTTTCAAAGATTTGATGCCATTCTTCATTAAGCCTTGCTTCAGCACAAATCAAAGATTCACATGCACTTCAAAGTGCGGATGGGCTAAAAATCTTGCCTCTGGTATAAAAGGACTAGGTCTACAGAAGCAGCTTAAAACAACTTTTAAGAACAGTGAAATCCAATGCTTTAGTCATGGCTCTTAAAGAATACTGGGCTAGAACAAATGGTCCTGGCTATTTTACATTCACATTTCTGTGACTGAAAGGGGCCAGATTTTAAGTGTTTCCTGATCATACTTTCCTCTTCAGCTGATGCAGCTAAAATCTGGGGCAAAGACCCCATGCTGCTCAACAGACTTGTGCAGTGGTGCAATGCTAATGATCACGCTGGCGTTCATGGAGAAGCAAATCGGCTGCTGGCATCAATCTTGCAGCACAACAGATCTCAGGTATGAGAGTTCTTGCTATGTTTCTATTTTATCTCTTTCTCAAGTATTTTTAAAGCATTTCCATATAGCTGGAGATTAAATGTTGAACAGCATGCACAGCTATATCTTATTAAAAAACATAAAAGCTTTCCACAAAATCCCTCTAGTCTGCCTCAATACTAACTGGGGAAGGGGAAATAGGAAAGCAGAGTGTTCTCCACAGTCACAGATGTGGCACAAACTAGCAACATGGTTTTTTACTGTCATTTATCAAATTTTACCCTGCTCAAGTAAGGCTTAACAAATGGCAAGCACTGTAGGTAAAGCTTTTTTATTTCCATAAACATATTTGCTTCAGATTAAAATTACAAAGATAACCCAAGCCTGTCATGTATGTCAATCATTAAGAAGATTTGAGGAGCTCACTTATCTAAAGTGATGGATGAATTTCGTGGTCTGTATCAGAAGGTACTAGTGGTATATTAAAACAGACTTTTGTTTCTTGTAAATCATGATATTATACAAAGGCATCCCAAGTGTGCTTTTATTTTGAGGTAGTGATAAAATATGTAGGTACTATCTGCACAGGCTTTGATAAAGTACAACTAAATCTTTGCTAATTTAAAGGCTTGAATGAAAGACTGGAGTAAGATCAAACTAAAACTGTTAAGAGATAAAATACAATTATATGCAAGATAAGAATATATGCAAGTACTTCCAGGTAAATTAGACCAGCCTTAAGCTGGTAAGACACATGATCAGTGTCAAAGAAAAAAAATATATATATATATATATCTAGCCATAAGATTCATTCACTTCCAAAAATCAGCTTACATTGCAGCAGGCAAATCATTTCGACCTTTTCAGAGACTGAAGAGCGCAATCTCAATTCTTTTCATTCTACTGTTATTCATAACTCAGATTTCAGAGATATTTTACCTTTGCTTTAACAGGAGGTGGTCAAAGCCATCCAGGAGGCACAAGGAGTGAAGCACCTGGTTTCCATGACAACAAGTGAACATGTTACCATGCAGAACGAGGCTCTGAATGCCTTGGCAATAGCATCTGCTATTAATTTAGGTAGTTTTCTTCCAAAAGCATTTATCTGTGTAAGATCCTCATTATTAATGCAAACCACTGTCATGCTGTTAACTCCCCACAACACAAGAAAAGGCATGCTTCATGTCTAGATTCAGCTCTTCAGCATTTACACAAAGGTCAGCCATCCAGAAGATCACAAAAGCAACAGGATTCAGGAACTGCCTGAAAAGTGGGGAGGATTTTGTTGTTGTTGTTGTTGTTGTTTAAGGATAGAATCAGATGATCAAGCTGCTGGATAGGGACAATCTGTTGGGTAGATATAATGATATAATGCAGGAAATGATATAATGCAGGAAACCTAAAAGGTGGCAAAACAGGAGGAGCTGATGAAGATTAGAGACAAAAATGAGAAAAGGTCTAGATAAAGACAAGACTAAACAGGGACATATTAGGGACTTAAATGGTCAATCAAAACTAAAAGGAGGAAATAATCTTTGAAGAGACAGACGTTCAGAATGCAGGAGAGAATGAAGCAAAAGTGTACACAAAAGGATCTTGTGGGAGCTGCAAATAAAACAAATGAAAGTTAACACGATAACTACCTTTACCCAGCTAGACTGAGTAAAACTTTTTCCAATTTCTGTAGTGTGACTGAACACATTTGAAAATGGATCTCAAATCAGTACAATAAAGACAGTCAACACGGAAATCTACACACATCCAACAATAGATAGAAAAGAAATAACTGCCTTTAAATTTGGCATTTTCTATACCAACAAGAAAGCAGAACAGTTAGTAGCCAATTTTAACGCTTGGTCCACCATTAAGGCTCTTAAACTCATGTAGGCAATTCACAAGAATCAACATTGCTAGCACCGATCATATAATATTTTAATGTATTACAATGCTATTTTATACAATCTACTGTGCACAGGTTGTCTCCCAGAATATTAAGAGGCCAGTACAAAGACATGTGGATGAAACTCCAGTATAGAAAAATAGGTGCTCAGGATGTCCATTATAAATAATCAAATTTTAAATGAAGTCCATCACCAGTTTATTTCAAAAGGGGTGTATGTTCAGTCTCTAGTATCACTTTTTGCAGGGAGAAGGCGTTACGACTCAGGTATGTTTATTTTGCAGAAACCCTTGAAGAATCTTTTAAGGAGTCACAGCTAGTTCAAAGCTTACACAAACTTCTACAAGATGAAAATACAAGTCCTGAGGTGAAATATAATTCAATGGGTCTTTTGTGCAGTCTTCTTAATTCAGGTAACTATTTTAAGCAGTCACTGATGAAAGGACAATTGTTTGTGATGAAAACACAAGTGTCTTCTGTGACAAACATGCCACTGGTGATACCACAGTCAGTGAACAGTGAAGGACGCTATTAAGAGGTTCATTCTTTATTGGTCACTAAAAATCCTGCTCTCTCATCAAGTAGCTCCTTTTTTCACGAAAAGTTGATTAAACCATCAGTTAAAAAAGGCCTTATTCCAGCAAGAGTCAGTGGCATAATCGGGTCCTGAAATAGCAAAATCGGAGCCTTGGAATAAAGGCTTCTTTGTCAAAATTCACCCACGTGCAAATATATTGCAGTCTCAGGCCCTGAACATACCACAGAATTTTTGTGTTCAAAGAAATAAAGAGCCTGCGTCATATTCCACAAACAAGCATACATTTGTTCTGCCTGTGCTCTAAGCAATCCAGGAGTCAAGATGAAACAGCATCTTTAGCAATGCTGGATTCAAGGCATAGCAACTTTAGTGTTACAAGTACTCTAAAACATCTGAAGCACCTGATTTCAATTTCCTTCACTCCATTGTTAAGGAAGATTTAAAATGCTTCCAGCAAGATGAGACTCCTTCTGGAAGCACGGTGTCCACTGAAAACAACCATTTTGAAACCTGTAGTCCAGATGTTTCATGCCACAGTTCCCTATAGTCTTAGTATACAAACCAAGGAAATTAAAAATAATGGCTCAGGCAAGGGCTTGAAGGGGGAAATTGCTTGATTTTTCAAAACCTGGAGCCATCCTATATTGGCATCCAGATATACTGGAGTTTGTAATACGGTCCATTTTCCCCCTGTAGTTGCACTCATTTTGGAATTGGCATAAACATTTGCTTCCTTTTATAAAACACCCAATGATTCCCTTGTTAGAGGAATTCCTATCTGATTTGCGAGGCAGATTGAGTCTCTGTATTCAATGAATTGACAATTATCATCCCCATATTTGCAACTTTTTCCTTCATCTGCTAGTACTGATGGAGAAAGTATAATTTTTCTTTGCAATGCACAGATTTTAAAAAAGCCTAATACTAATGTACAGAACAGCTCTAAAAACCTAAGCATGTTTTGACCTAGTAGCTAAAACCTCAGGTGTGTGGGTCAGATCCTCAGATAACATAAAACCAGCATAACCATTTATTTCAGTGTAACTATGCAGTATTCACAACAGATCTGACCTGTAAGACATTTTTTCCAGATGGGTATCTCACTAGCACTCTACAGACTAACTGTAACAGTAAGGATTGAGTCTTACCCATATGAAAGACTAATAAAAACATACTGTAAAGGGCAAAAAGGCTGGAGCATCTCCTGTAATATATTCTCAACATATATTCTTCTGTTCAATCAGTTTTCTTGGAAGATGACCAAAGGAGAAAAGTTCTTAACCATTTCAATACTTTTAATGGGTTAAAGGGTATCTGTTGAGAGAAAGGCTTTTAAGTCACAGCAACTGATTTCAAACAGCAACTACTCCAAATTTGTATCTTGAAACAATTGTTGGGAGTCATTATGCCTTTGCATGCTATTAAGTCAGCATTCAATCTCCCATTCAGGTGATCTGAGACAAGAAATTGAAGACGACAAGATTAAAGAAACCCTGGAACAACTCTGCAGTCACAGCAATGCAAATGTGGTCAAAGAAGCTGTTACAACATTACAAATTCTGAGAGGAGAGCCACCCCACTAGCCTCCTTCCCTTCCCCGCAGCAACCCTGCACTGCTGCTGAAGCAACAGCAATAAAACGCCAGCTTTGCCAACATCATCTTGCATTTTTCACACTGCTGCACAATAAACACTATTAAAGCTCCAGTATAGCTCCCACTTTCAAAGCTGTGCTTACAAAACCACACATTTGGTTGTCTATTTGGCCTACAGACACCTATATTACTGCTGCTCTTTACTGAGCTACTGCCACGCAGCAGTAGGAATAAGACCCATCAAGCAAATGATCTTAACATCATGTCATTTGAGAAGCGTAAGGCAGTTACCGCTTCTGTGCTATGTTTCAAGCTGCTTAGTTTTGTCATATCAGGATACCATTTGCAAATTTTTTTCTGCTATCATGGGAATTAAAAATCGTTACATAAAATCAAGAGCTTATATCATGCAACCCAAAACAACAGGGCTTTAGATGTGGGCTGCAGATAAAAAAACACTGTTGGCTAACTGGCAGCTATTCAGACTCTGTACCTGGTGAAGTCTGTACGCCCAGTTGTTAACCGAACATGTCAACCTCCCCCCCCCCCGCCCCAAACCACCGTTACAAGGACTCCCCCTGCTCCCTTTTCACTTCCTATTTTAAAAACTCAGCTCTGAGCTTCTACCTGCTCATGCCACAAGCTATATTCCTAAACATAGGAGTTGCAGGTATCAACAACCTGGCATGATATTCATTAGAAGCACAGATTGCAGTAAACCACAGTCAGCACCTAGACAGCACTTGGACAGGATATAGATTAAAGACAGTTAGATATGGCAAGAGAGGGGGTGTGAAGATTTGAAAGTGGGTGGCATTTCATTACAGTATCTCCAGTGATAGAACCTGGGTTTAGCTTCTGATAATGAAATGTTATAGTAAAACAAATGTCTCTGAACATTTCTGTAACAACTTCTCTTGCTCAAAATTTCCCACTTAATAAAGATAAAAACAGGAACTATTCCACAGCTTGTTTTTAACAGGGAACTTTTTGAAGCAGCCATACACAGGCTTCATGCAGAGTTACATTGCCAAGACCCAGAAGACCCAATTCAAAATGCAGTAATATTGGATACTGAAGAAGTAGGGCACGACGACATTTCTATGTAACTGGCAGTAAAAATTATTTTGAGAGCGAAGTATTGTCCTTCTAAATATTCCCAGTTTTATTATTTTAATTTTTTTTAAGTCAATGAGGCTTCCTATTCTCAAACAATTAGAGTGTAACTGGCTTGTGCCTGCAAAACAACCATTACAACTTTTTGTTGTAAACATTTGTTTCAGCAAAAGCTTTCTAATTTGCAAAACTCATTAACACTATTTAGCCCATCGCATTTGCAACTGACCTATGCCAGCAAATATCACTGTCAGGAATACTCTTGAGAAAGGACACACTCCAAAATCACCCCAGACAAGTCACTAAGTAATATATAAGCAGTTTTTGATTACATAGTGGAGAGAAGAAAAATAACAGCTGATAAACATGTGCAAGCCGTAACTCCCTCTACCTTAAAGCACACAACAGTACAGGTACTCCCCATCTTTCTGATGCTTATAAAAAAAATAGCTTCAGACAATCTCAGATTGTGAATAAGATATGGAGTTGTAGCCAAAACAGACATTAGTATGAAATATATTTGGGACCTATGAATTATACATACACACACAGCAACCGCATTCAAGTTAAGTCATTCTTGTTAGAAATGATTCAGCCTTAACATTCTACAATGTGAAATGTTTTTCTATTGGCTAAAAGTTTCTGACCTTAGTAAAATTAAGCACAAGTTTTTATGCATTATAGAAATGTAGAAGTGGTGGAAGAAGCAGACATAGACCTATTTATGCAAGTCTCATCTTCAAACCTGTAAGTAATCTTTGTTCTGTATTCTTACAGTAATTTCAGGAGCCTTGCTCAGACATGACAAACTATCAACTGTGCAAATCACAAGAGATAACTGTGGATAATAGTAGCCATGGTGCAAACAGCAGTTTTTATTTAATGTTTTGGGTGTCTAGATTTAATCATTATTTCTCTATACTATTTTGCAGTTTTTCATAATGGCTTTCAACTTCTATTTGTTCAGGATTTTTCATTAATAAACCAGAGAAAAGCATCTGGGGGATCTAATATTCAGCAGCCAGGACAAAATAAAGCAAGAATTAGTTTCAGCAAAATACATGCATGAACATCGGTGGACTTTTACCATTTCTGTAGTTATCGACAAACTGCAGTGTCTGTAACCAGTTTAAACCTCAAGCGAATACTAGTGACAGGATACAAGTCTTAGAAAAGAAGTTCCAGCAGTATAAAATATTAAATTTTATTTAATCAAGTTTAAGGTTTGACAAAAAAAATATACTGAAAGTCACTCAGAAAAACCATCACAGAAGAGACAGAACCTCCCCTTCTAGTGGCTAAACAACGTTCAAGCTGCATGATGACTCATGGGGGAAGGGAGAGAGAAGGATGGAATGAGGAAACAAAAAACAAGGTAATTCTCTGTATATTAAACAAATTGCTGCATCAGCCTCATTGGACTTGGTGTACAAATCAATCCACATGGCATGGTACAAAGGGTCACCAAAACTCAAGACCCTTTGGAAGAAATACTCAGGTTTTCAGGAGGAGACTGAAGCCTCCTTTGGTCACTTCACTTTGTTCAGCACTCAGATTCACACTTCTCTTCAC
Organism: Apteryx mantelli; assembly: GCF_036417845.1. NCBI lineage: Eukaryota > Metazoa > Chordata > Aves > Apterygiformes > Apterygidae > Apteryx > Apteryx mantelli. The sequence goes on from NC_089984.1 coordinate 15,465,647, forward strand.
GTACAGGGAAGCTTTGTCCAAATCCAGGTATATTAACAGAAACAAAAGAGCAGTTGCATTGTCAAACATACTGACAAATAAATACATTGATTCACAGAAATAAATTGTGCTTTATTTCTCAGAAATGAGCAATCACATTGAATGATAAGTTTCCTTCTCAGTCTAGTTATTCAAGTCTGATCTCCTACTTGACATCTTCATTAAAAACTTTGTTTCTATTGTAGTGTTAGTGGAATTGTTCCAAATGCAACCACTGAAATCTCTCTTAAACCTCTCCTTGTGAAATGGTTGATTTGCTTCTCCTTCAGGTGCGAGCCTGTCTCTAAAACCCTAACTGCTTATGCTGACAGGACTTGTTTAAAGCATAACCTAAATCTTCAGCAATGAGGTCACTGCAGATTCATAAAAAAGACACCAAACATAACTAAGTAGAAAATAATAAGAAAATTGTCCAAGTCTGAAATTACGCTAGCCATGTATATCACCAATGGGGGTGCACTTTAAAATGTGTTGGGACAAAAACAGTCTTGATTGCTGTGGTTTTAAAAAAACGATACTGAATGAACACAGAGCTTATCCACAGTGAAAACAGAAAAGCCCATGATTTAAAGACCCTGAAATAGGTTGAACTTGCTTTCTTGAATTAGGTTCCAAATCACTGAAGCATTGATACATAGCTGTTGTTAACAGAGCCAAAGCCAATAAGAAACTGTGGAAAGGTAACACTTCAAATAAATTATTTTGCATTTAAATGGTACTTCAAAAAGGATCTGAATACTCATTTGTCTTCAAGCAGCTTGGTGAGATTTGCAGAGACAGCTGAATTCTGATCACTGACATTGGCCCTTGTCAGTAGCTGATTTCAGTGTATGAACTCCACTGATATCTTTGAAGCTATGATGATTTATACCAACCATGGAAATGACTTTCCAGCATTAGGAGCTATGTCAAAAAAAAGGCAAAGTGAAACATTCCCTAAATGCTATTTTCAGTCCAATGTTTTACAAATATAAAGCATACTTCTCTAATTTTACATGCATCAGATTACTATACATAACATTAACAGAATAAATTGCATGATGAGGCTTCGCAAGTTTCAAGCACCAGGATTTAAAGCAAAGGTTACTGGACACTGCTTTGTTGCTTGCAAAGTAGCAGAATCAGCAGCAAATTTTTGGTTACTCCTAGTGGACTAGATAAAAAAAACAGGTAGGACAAACTTCAAATTCAAGGCTCTAAAGAACAAATGCCTCTTGCCCTCTTTTCAATGACCTTGTAAGCTCCTATCTACTGCTTTTTTTTTCCTTGTTGTATATCAAAGCTTAAATCACACTGCACTTCTGGAGATTTTACTTTCAGGTTTTTCAGATGAGTAATAGCAGACTGTTCTGTGCTACTCTAAGAAAATCAGCCATCCTTAGACAAGCTTCCTTCTCCTGTTGTCTCAATCACTGGCCAAAAAAACCAACTGGAAAAGCTCAAATGAAATATACATGCAAAGTACAGTATCACCTGTGAAATGTTTCACAGATTAAAAGCTTGAAGAATGTCTGGACAATCAATACAGACAGATAGTCTTACTCTAGATCAGCTTTTACCAGTGAAATGTTCATTAATACATGCATAATACAAAGATTTATAGAGATGCATGCAGAAGTCTGGCTTCCTAAGTCATACATACTTTGGAAATACAAGCATTAAATCCTTCAGGCAGACTATAGGTAGTAAAATACCATTATAAAAATATATACTTTTCTATAATTTACACTATGTTAGGCACTGTAAATAAATCTGCTCTCCTGAAAAACACAGGTGTCATTGGAAGCAGTAAACAATTTGTTAATATATGGCCCACAGTAAAACTGACAGCTACAACTATTTCCAAGAGGTTTTCAGTCACATACTTCTATCCCTTAAAGCTAAAGATACTGTGCCAAACATGGCAAGGAAAATAGAAGAGCAACACTTTTGCAGCCATTATAATCCTGGTCCAAGGCTTCTAGCAAAGACTGGAACTCTTGCTAAGCTTCAGATCAATTCCCAAGAATGGAGGGTGGGGGGAGAAGAAAGCTTCGTTTTCTTCCAGTAAAAGACAAAGAAAAATTTTGCTTCAACAGGAGTAGTTCAGTTTGAGGCAGCATACTACTGTGAGGAAATGATTCTGGTCACCATATCATTGTGATTGGTCTGACATTTGAACCATGCATCAGAACAGAACTGAAGACTCAAAAGCTGTATAAAAGATTTTTTAAAAACTCAACAACTCTAATATTATACTAAATTTATATTCCCTGATAGAAAAAAAAAGACAGTTCAATAGGATTTAATGTTGACTCATGTTTTTCCTCAGTCTTGATATTAGCAATTAGGATTTGTGATGATCAGACACAGATAAGCCTGAAAGAAACTAGAGGGAAAGCTGCCTCTTGAAACAGCTGCATTTTGAAATTTCTGCAGGCAGCACTTTATAAAGATGTTATATATCAAGAAAAAAAGCTAAGCAGTTAAAGAGTTTTTTCTTCCTCTATAAATAAAAACTATTTACAAGCTTTTCAGAAAGGAAATGCAGCATCAGGGATTTTCCCCTTCACCTGACTCCAGATAAAGGGATTTCTAACATATAATGCTATAGATAACATGGCCGGATTTTTCCCCTCTTAAGAAAATGCTTGATCTTTCAAAATGTCTTGGGTTACTCTGTCTCTCTAAAGCTGAGCACAAGTCCCTGCTCCTGAGACATCTATGTTACTCCTAGTCAAAGAAAAATATTTCCTACTTCTGCACAATTGAGAATCAAAGAACTAAGAAACTAGTGAGTCTTTTTTCTCATTTCCAATACCATGACCATTATGGCTCCTGGGTATCTTGCCACACCGCATTGGCATTGGCCACACACTTGCATTGGTCTTCTACAGATACTAGAACATTTTCAAGATTGTGAAGAGATCATCATGTCTTCAGAAGAAGTTACAACACTGAGATTGATGACAACGGTTGGGAGTAAAAACTGAACAATCTTCAAGGCAGTTCTTGAAGGAAGAAGTTTATAGCAGTTACGTTCCTCCTTGCCATGTTTTTTAAAAATCTGTTCCTCCGATATTTCATTTTTTCCACACCAAAGAGCAACTCTGGTGCAATAAGTTGTCCCTTTGGAAAAAAGGCAGACAGGTGTGTGTTCGAGATCCTTTTTTGTACCAGCGTGTAACAAAGTATGAGCAGGTAAGAACCACATATGGCTTTTAATAACAGGCATGTTTCATAGTCTGTGCGTTTTTCACCTTGATGTCCAATCAATAGCAGTAAAACATACTTCTCTTGCAACAGGTGTGTGCTTTTATATTCAGAAGGCATTACCTGCCTTTACAGCTTCAATATCAGAAATCAATGTCCTGGCTAGGAAAATCCCAAAAATCTAAAAAGACAAAAAACAAACTGTTTGTGAGATGAAACATTCTGAATGTACCAGTCTGCAAGATGGCTTGAAAAATTAGAGCCTATTGCCATTAGTCATTATCACAGAATGAAAACCTACTTTTTGCATGTTCCAGTTATGCTGTACTAAATTCAGTGCAACTACTTGTGTGAATAAAGATAAGCATTCATGAAGTGTTTGCTGGATCAGATACCATTTTTCAGCCAGGATCATCTGTCAGAGCAGGGCCCTAACAAAAGACCCTATTTAAACAGCTATATGGGCAGCAGAATCTAGTAGAAAAGATAATTGATGATAAAAAGATGTTTTTATTCAATGCTTCAGGAGCATTCAATATAAACTTCTGGATATTCTATAGCAGAGAAGAATCCTCATAGCCAAGTGTACTTGCATCTTGTAACACTCACACTTACCTACTGCTAAAATTACAAGTCTGAAGCATTTTCATTCATTGCAAAACTTTGATTCATCCAGTCAATTTTCTGGTTTTTTTTAAAATATATATATGGAATGTACAGTTACCCGTGCTAAAGAAGTGAAATTCTTATCATAAATGCTAATGAAAGAAGTCCCAGATCATTCTGAGACATTCAACAACTTTGAAATTTCATCATTCATTCAACTTTTCCAGGAAATTTTCATTTACTGGTTGAAAATACACTCTTAACTCAGCACATTTCCTGAAAACATTATTAGAAAGGAAAAAAAAACTGTGGTGAAGTTTTGGGAAATCTTAAAGATTTGTTTCAGAAGTAGATAGATCACGTCTAACTCAGTCCTACCATGAAACAGCTTAACGCACAAGAAAGATCCAATTTGAAAATACAAATGGCATGTGAAATTGGTCTCACAGAGGCTCAGAATATGATCGGAATAACGTCGTCAGGTTATTCTCAACACACTGCCAGAAGATTAAATTTTGCGTCTTGAACATCCTCCTAACTGAAGGTGTAGCTTTCAGGACAGCAGGTCTCTACAAGCCAGGGAAGCACTACCATTAGATACTGAAAAAACATCAAAAAGCCATAGGGGGCAGTGTTGCTATGGCTAGGAAAAAAGATATTGCGCCTGTTTGCTAGCACTCTGTGCTCAACATTCTTTCAGTTACGGGGAAAATTTTGTAGTAGAGTTAACAAGTTTGTTTTCCACTACAAACAAAGCAGCATCATACGAAAGCAATTTAGCTAAGTGTAAACAACTGCCACAATGATAGCAGGATCCACTTCGAAAGAGGAGATGTTTTATTTGGTTTATTTTGTTTGACATACCAAGTGGAAACAAGGTACTGCAAGAGGTCACAGCAATTCCTTCACCTATTTCTGCTAATACCATATTTGCAACTTGTTCACCAACTTCCCTGCTGTTCTATTCTTGACTTTTTCTGAGCAGTCTGATACATGAATTCACTTACAGTCCACTGAGCGGTAATCTTCGGAATACCCTGACACAGGGATGTGAAAATACTGAAATCCATTTCTATTTGCGATAGAAAGCTGTAGTTCAGATCTAGTGGAGTAGATGACTAGTTGATCTCCCTCACAGCACATTGAAATGCAAGAAATATCATATTTTTATATATATTAATGACAACAGCATGTACTATATTATAAATATACAATGATATAACACGTTAGCATACTATACTGCATATAGTATATATTGTATTTTTAAATGACCTTCGTTTCTTTGAAGAACATAATTTTGCAAGAATGGAACTGACATAATTTTACCAAGTCATCATCCCTATAAAATTCTATTTTTTGCCATACTATTCTCATACCTAAAAGCATTGAAAATGTCCAAACATCTGCTGTCCCCTTCCATAATTACTTTTACTCTCAATGGGTCTGCATTTGCAAAACTGAAAAAAGTAGCATAACAAAAACAACTAACCTGCAGCAGTGAGATAGCTATGAAGACACCTGCAACAATGTAGATATTTCGGGGTAACCAAGCTTCAAGGGCAAGAATACAACCTTTGATGAAAATTTGATCATCCCATTGGCTCTTGCTCTGAATGCAGAGAAGAATTTGAAAATACATTACTTTTTTTGCACAAGTTTGTTACAACACCACCGCTTGATCATATGGCAGGATATAATTAAACTAATGATTTTTCACATATGCAGCTAATGTTTTTAACCAAACTCCAGAAATACAAATATGCCCAAATTAACTCAGGGAATGCCAGGACAATGATGTTAGTATCTTACTGAAAATCCTATTAGAGTGTTTTAGAATTAGCATAGAACAGAATTCAGAATTAGATATTAAGAACTAATAATTGAGACATCTGAATGCAAGTCTTACCCCTCTCAGAAACAGACTTTTCTGTCTATCTGTTCCATCACTTGCTTTCTCCACCGTCCCGTAGTACAGACAAATTTGCTTTAAACAAAAGAACATTTCCCCCACTACCAGCATGATGTAGCACAATTAATTAGCTCCCAGAATTTTGAGCCACTGACATAGTATCAGCAGTGCCACATAATTTTAATTACTTTGCCTATGCAGGTACTAAAAATATAATTTGAAAGAAGGTTAAATCTACATATTATACCGGCAGACACAGGACATGACAGACAGCAACATTCCACAGCACCTTACCTTCTTTCTGACATCATAGCCACATTGTGTATTCACAACTTTTTGCTGCAAAGGAAAAGATTGTAAATTATCAACTGATTTCTAACTGCTTGTGTTCACAGGAAGTTTTTCTACCTTCTAGATTCATGGACAAGTAAAGACAGCCAAAAGCAGTATTCTTCTAGAAGCATTTCACTAAAAATTAGCAAAGCATTAACAGAACACCAAAAAAGTAATGACAAAGCAGAGGTGAATATTAGCAGTAAAACATCTTCCATACTCCCCCAGAAGTCCCAGTAAGCCTGCTTCCTCTATTGCTTGACTTTCAACTAGCAAGGATTCTTCAACATGAAGAAGCATAACAACTGTACTGCCAGTCTACAGGTAGAACATTTGCAAGATCCTTTTCATGGAATTTAGCTATTTCACATAACACCTAAACATTCTGAGGTAGCAACAAAGGTACCATGCTGGTTTATGTACACCTGTAGTGGAGGAATATGCCCTACACAGTCCATCACTTCACATGGTATGGAACTTGCTATCCCAATCAGTTAGTAAGAGATATTTGCAAGCTATTTGAACCCCCTAAGAGTTGATAGTTTTAGGTTTCCCATATAACCTGGCTCTAAGATATAGCTAGTCCTGAAAGAGAGAAAATGCTGCAGTTGTAGATCCCAAGTAGGAAGACTACAAACAGCTTCCAGACCAGAGCTCCACACAGCCCGATGGCAGAATTTAGCTCCAAACTTGCAAAGACATTCCTTTCAGGACCTGTTTGTTTTCTTTATAAGAGTTATGAAAATCTGCTTACTACACAATTATAGTATAATTTACACAATGCATAGTGAGAGAATGTAAGAAGTAGAACCTCATAGAAAAAGACACTTAAACTCACCTATGCCTCCTTAAACACCACCAGAAACAGAAGAGATTGCAGTTGAACAGAACTGCTTTGAATTAAACTGCTGAAATTACTGGGGAATCTGAACTTGGAATCTTTCCCTGACAAGCTCTTTCTTTGGCTGATTTCCAAGGCAAGCACAAGTCAAGGTGGTTAGAGCCTACCAATGGCTATCTGCTCTGCAAGAGGATACCTGGATTGATCTTTGAGCCATAATTAAGCCCAATAATGCTACAGAGCATTTAGCTGTCTACCTCTGCATTTTGGCTTCCACTGAAGGGGCCAGATTCTTAAAGTCCAGTTCACAGATCTAACTCATAAGCACATAAATCTTGCCAAAACCATGAAGTGATTCAGTGCTTTAAACTGCGCTTGTGCATAAAGCACTTTACTAGCTGCTGATAAACCAAGTCATCAGCAGATGGAGTTACTACTACTTGTTTGGCAGATGGTTGGTGTACAGTAATTCTAACAAGAGGTAAGCATAGTGCTTAGACAGCACTCTCAGATCCTGACAATCTGAATGAGAGGGGTCAGAAATTCAAGGAAACACGCATTTGGGAATAAAACAATATTGACAGACAGCACTTACAGACCAAAACCATAAAACCATACCAAATTCCCAGTGACAATACATTTCCAGCTGTATGACAGTTGCCAACATTTAAACGCTAAAAAGAACAAATTCTTTTGTTTCTATCAAGCAAGTAATTTTTGATAGTTTAAAAGGTCTTTTAAAGCACTAGGCATCACACCATATTCAGGAAGTGCTTCCTTTCATGATTCCTCAACAACATCACAGCAATACAAAGCCAGGAAACAACTTACAGCAGGATCAGGTATACAACAGGAAAAAGGAACGCCACACTTCTCACGACTTTTGCTTTCACTGCTGCAGTTAAAGTATATGTTAAGGTCCCAGTCATCTGGACCTTGGGCACCACAGCAATGGTTCTGCAACAGATAAACAAACACTTAGCATTCAGGGTTATTTTAGAGACAATACATCCATTGAACAGTTCTCCAATATGGTATTTGCTGATCATCTTCGCTTTCCAAAGGCTGTGCAGAATCAACGGCAATACTACAGTACAAAATGGAATAATCTATAGCATGGCTCTATGATATTGACAAAATAATTTAGCATATTACTCCTGGAAATGAGTGCCAACATGACATCATAAAAATTGTCAGCATAGATGTAATTATGATATATCCATAAATGGTGCAATAAGAGTTTACAAAAATGCTTCTTCATTATTTCCAAGTCAACCAAAACGAGAACTATGGGGAAAGTTTCCTGAAATTTGCGACTGAAACTTTAAATCTTCATGAATCAACAAGTTTTCCCCTCCTTGTTTACTGCAAAAATTGATCAAACATTTATTTGTGAATATGTTCTTTTAAATTAACAAGATTTTCGTATTCAAATGAATTAACTGATAAAGCGTCATTAGCTCTAGAGTCAGTCAGCTCTAGAAGTATTTCACATAAGTTTCTTGATCTAAACAATGCAATTACTATAATCCAGACTTTTCAATGAATGTCCAAGTCCTGGAACTAATGGAACCTAGTCTCCTACTAAGTAATGCCTTGCAGTTGACTGACCTAGATATTTAGGGTGCAAGCCTTTCCCCATAATTTAAGTGTTTAAAATGTTATACTATCACACGGATTTTCCTGGTACCTGATGTAGGAAGCTTCCTCCTGTATTAGGAGGTCTCTAGCCTCTTTGTTCACTGTCAATCTTCACAAAACTTGTATTAACTTAATTAATCCTGAGACTTCTTCCAAACCTTGGATGAAGTCAGTAAATGGATTCAAAAGTTACCAAGTGGTGACAGACACTGATGCGAACAGACAGCAGAACTGCATACACCTAGTTTTCATAAGAAACATGACTAAGAAGAGCTGAATAGAATGGTCAGAATACAGTATCAAGAGAAGCAACTTTAGGCCACTAACTGCTTCAATACTTTTACAGCAAAGGCAGCAAAACAAGTTCATTTCTGTCTTTCTAGTCCCCTCTCCCACACACACCCAAACAAGTCCTTGTAAAAAGGCATGCAACCACCAAACATACTAATCTGTGTTAGTAAGGTGGGCTATGAAGAAACCTTGCTCAGTTATAGGCCTGAAAGTAATGAAAGTTTCCATTTAGCCAGTAAAATGAGCTGCCTACAAAAAGCTCTGTGGGTGCCAGAGGCACATCTTAAGAACACAGCAAGTCAGCTCATGACTCCTTAGAAGATGGATTTCAGTAAGGCATTTATAAATACTGTTGCACCTTGCTGTTCAACGCTTACGGGACTATACTTAATATTGCAAACTTCTCCTGTTTGCTCAGTGACAGGCTGATTCAGAGATGTTCTGTTTGTTTTTTTCAGGTTTCTTAGCTCATTAAATTTGGCTACTGAACTCTATTAAGTTCGGCCTTTTATTTTCATTGAAAAGTACTTAACTGTAGTTCAACTATAAATCAGCTTAGCTTATTAGCCTGGCTGGCTGCACTGAAACTAGATAAACAGGAAGAGCAACTAGGGAGGGTACAAATTTGAAAGTTACTGGTGTTGGAAGTGGCCAGGCAACAGGTGAGGTAAGACCAGCTAAGGAGTATTACCTTACAAAAAGTGTCCTTAGCACTGAAATTCATACAGTCTGCTTAGAGGACACTTCCACATATACTATCAAGACACACAAGAGCAAGTAAACAAGACAGGTAAAGCTGCTGTTATATAGCTGTCCAAGGCAGTTCTCCAGTCCAAAATATGCCTTGCTATCAAACTGAGTCATTGGCACAGATTTTTAAACCTGATCTTCTAAAAGATGAAGAAACAAACCAAAAAAAAGACAATAAAAACCACCCAATATTCTACCACAAGGAAAAAAAAGGAAAAAACATTTTACCACTTCATGAAGTATACCCACACACTGTCTCTCTTCATGTATATATATATTTTTAACAAATATGTATGTATACATATTTATATAGATGTGTGTATGTATGTATTGTGTGTATATGTGTGTGCGCACATGCGTATATATACACACACATATATTCATGCAATGAAGATCAGAAAAGTCACCCTCACTGGAGGATTTCTTAGGTATGATTACAAGAGAAGCTGATCAACTGAAAGCCACCAGGCCCTTACTAGCACAGGCCTTGTCAACTCCTGGTGTACTCCATTGTCTTTTAATAACTGACTATTTTAGGTCCACAAAAGCATAAAATTGTTTCACCCTTCCACCACTGCCCATAGATTGGCCTTTCACCCTCTTTTGGTTCATTGTGAGGTCTGTCTCAGAAGATAAAAGGCCCTGTACTGCATGACTGCAATGTCTCCTAAAACAAGAGCGTAGACAAGCCATTAGCTTGTTAAATTGTACAGTTTTTTTCAGGATACAGTGGTTTTTGTTGCTAACTTTTTATTTAAACTGCTGCAACATCATGATCAGAACAGGGGAGCAAGTGAAAGACATCAAAAGGCAGATCGGTGTTTGGCAAAGCTGCCACGTTTCCACTTAGAACAGCACTGTATCTCAGAAGTCTGCCTCCCTAATGCTTTCAGTGCAGAAACAGCAAAATAGCACATCTGTAATACAGCACTATTAGCTACTGGGTATGGTAAATCTGTAAAACATTCAAAGGGGAAAACTTCCCAAGCTACATCTCCTAGAAGGCACAAAAGCAACATGGATATGAACTTACAATTTTCTGTAGTGAATCAATGAGGTTCTGAAGGTCAATATCGTCTCGGTAGGACTTAATGTTATTCTCAAAGAATTCCTTGACCCTGTCCCTCACCCAGTCCTGGAACAAGAAAGCCAGAACTGCCACTGCCAGCTCCAGCAGAAATATAAACACGATTGCTCCACAAAACTGTGAAAACAAAGTCACAGATTAGAAAATATATATCCAGTTTGAATGTATTCCTACTCCAACTCTGCCAACAGACAAAGACTTAGGTTAAAATCCTCACACAGTACAGCTTCTATAAGAGGTGGTCAGCTAAGTGAGAATACACTGCAAAAAAAGCAAGAGCTAGAGCATTTTGGTCACCTGAAGTACAGAGTGAACAAAAGCACTGTACCACTGTTGCTATGTACAGTGGTAAAAATACTAACAAGAGGCTACAAAACACAGGACTAAAGCAGACTTGACAGTGCTTCTTAGATTGTTTCAGTCTTTAATCACTTTTTTTTAGCTTAATTGTTTCTAAATCTGAAGCAAAGAAGAAACCCCAGTACAAAAAGAAGTGTTTAAGAGATTTCATGTTAGTCACTTAAAGTTCCCTAGTTTTGCTTACCAAACATTCCAAAGAGATTTTTAAACTTTTAATGGATTTTATTTTCCCTGAGAACTACTGAAAGGAGATCATAGGGTCTTAACTGACTAAATATGTTCCAGAACACCTTAATTTGTGAGATTACATATTCATTATTTTACATTCTGAAATACATACTATAAACACACTATAATAGCACAATGAATGAAAAAAGCAAGAAACATTTTCCAAAAGAGAGGAAAAAGATAGATTTAAACCTGCACTGCTTTAAATGCTATTTCCCAGTGAGGCTTGTCAGGACAGTAGGTTTACCATGTATATCGTAACAAATCAAACTATAAATTCATTTTCTGGTTTTGCTCACCAGTCCTTCATTTATCATCCCCTGCTTTCATATGCATAATGATCTACTAGTATAATGAAGTTACTTACAAACTTGAGAAGGCAGATGTTTTCTCTCAGTGCTCCTACACAACCAGCGAATCCCAAAGTAAACATCACTATTCCCACCACCAAGACAAGTACCACTGGGTCCAGGCCATGAAGACCAGTCACTTTCGTTAGATCAGACAATACACCCTAAAAGAGAGGAAAAAAAAAAAAAAGATAATGGAAAAAGGTTACCACCATATGCATGTTTTTCATTTAACATTGATTTATTTTTTTTTCATTTAACATGATTTCCACATGAATTGCTCTTAAGTCCTTGAGATTGCCAATGACCCCCACAAAAGTTACATAGTTTTGTTTTCTCAGTATGCCAATCTACTGTACGCCCTCAGAGACAAATCCACATTTCATAAGCATTTTTTAATAAACAAATTCAATGCGCTTATCTTGTTATAAGTAGATGTTTTCCAATAAGGGATACACAGGTGCTAGAAGTAATTTGCATGGTGAAGCACCAAATGCCCCCCATGGATTTACATGAAGTTTTACAACAGGAACACAGTAAATAGATGAAGAACAACATGCAACCCCTCACAGCTTCGTAGATAGCTTTCATATGTGACCCTCCAGAGAAGTCTGTGACAAAAGGGTTATTAACAATACCAATTTTCTTCACTCCAGCAGAGGAATTAGACTGAACGCAAGGTTATAGTTACTAAGCCTTCTAAAACACGGCACAGTCCCAGTGTAGTCTCAGCTTTTCAGAATACATTTTCCTAGGTCTATCGGCCAAGCAAGCTTCCACAAGATGGCGCCAAAAGCTCAATACTATCACTGACTATTGACTTGAGTTTCAAGGCAAAAGATTTAATATTTTATATTAATTTGAAGTGTGTCAATCAGAATAAAAGCACTGCAGTTTAAGTCTTAAAAAAAAACACAAAAAACCCAAAAACCCACTACACACTGACAAATCTTCCACCCATCTTAACCATCTAAATGTTTGGGTGGCAGCAAGGGACAGGACATCCTAGCTACAGGACATGTTATGGGTGATGTGTTAAGGGAGATGAATAAAATTTTGATTTGGTTTTCAAGGGAAATAAGTCTTCTCCGAACATTTTAGTTATACCCTTTCTATCACTGAACATACTTAGGATTGCTCCTCTAGAATCTTTCAAAATGCAGAAGTAGTCTTGATATTCCCTCCCCAAATAGTTCTCACACCAAAGAGTTACCCATTCCCTAAGGGACATTTACAATCTAATTTAACAGCATTCATTTTTTATTAACTATCCTAAGACACCACTTATCTTGACAATAATTTTACTTATGAAGCTTGTCTGCCTAGATCTTAGGTCAGATTTCTGAGTCTATGTAAATACAGGGCTAACACAATGAAGCCCTCATTCCTTCCAATTTAGGTTTTAAAGAAATGAAGAACAATCTGGAGGGACATGCAGGTGACAGCCATGCAATAGTCTGAGTGTTCCTCATACACTCATTAGCAATAGAGAACCATTTTAACTAGAGAAAAACTTCCCTTTAAAAACAACAAAAAAATGGAGCTCAACACAGCCAAATACACTTTACAGAAAAGCAATGGTAAACACATCCTGCAACTAAGGGGTATATTCTCAATCTAATTATATCCAGTATAAAAAAAGTCAAATAGACATCCAAAGTTCACAATTCATATAAGCAGCTTAATTTTGTCAAGGGAATATATATTCATTTTGGTACTCAGGTTTTTGTGCTAGATTAGAAGTGTAAAGAACATGCATCCTACGAGAATACCTTAGAAAAAAATCCATATTACTTTTTGTTAGGTATGCATGTAAACATAAGTATTGCCTTGGAAATACAGCATTAGAAGAAAATTGTCATGGAAGAACTTTATTAGCTGATGAAAACCCACTAACAGTAGCCTAGTGTTATGTGGGAGTTTTTCTTCCATAATGTGCTCCATAACAAATCTTGTAGGGGTATTAATTTAGCAACAACAGGACAGAGTATTTTTTTTAAAATCAAAGTTGACTGAGGGAATGAAAAATTAATTGTACTTTAGAATTGAGAATTACCTTGCAATAGCTGGTAACTAACAGTTGAAACATCCCATAAGAAGGTGAGGTGGTCATGATTTAGATTTTCCTGAATTCAGAAAGGCTTCAGAAACAAAGTGTCACTAGGGACACTTAGTTAATGTCACTGGTGATATTTTCATTCTTACAAACTACAAAACCTCACTGCTAACTTTATCAAACTTGGTCTATTGGGACAATTACTAGAGTCCCACCTAACCAAATCCCCCTCTCAGAGCCCAAACAGAAGACAATGCCAAGAACAGCTAGAGTGATTTTGAGTGTTTTTTACAACCAGTAAGCTATGAAATCAATCAGTATGTGAACAGGATGTTGAAGCTTTCACAACTGTTTCCAGTCATCTTCCCACACCCAAACTTAAGCTTTTTTCAGTATCTCTTGCCTAAGCAACATCTCTTGGAAAAAAAACTTCCTCTGATCAAAGCACGTTATGAAAAAAAAAGTAAGCAAGAACTGGGCTCTATTATTCACACTCAGATATAGCTGTTTCACAACATTCTTTTAAATGTTCACATTTGATGTTTGCAAAATTCTCTTTTGAAACAGGATTTCTTTTTTGGCCTAACAAAAGTTAAGTGAAAAATCCTGAAAAACAAAGGAAGTGAGCAACAGGAAAAATAATCCAAGGAATTGCCTCATTCCACCTTATTTACCTCTAAGGGTGCTTTTCCCCGTGCCATCCACAGCATGGTATTGAGGCTCTCCCCTCTCTCCCAACCAACAGTGAGGAATTCAAGATGTCACTGACATACTGATTACTATAAAGGCCATAGCTGAAATGAATTTGTAGAGGGTTTTTTTCCCCTTGTTTTTAAGGAAGAAAATTCTTTGAATAAGCAGGTAGTTCCACCTCCCCTTTTTCACTGACAGCAGGGCTGTTATTCAGACCTTATTTATTTTAAACAGACATCAGAAAAAGCTTCACTGAGTTCCTTTATTTCAGAGGGATTCTAGGGCAGAGTTTTATATAAGAAATATCATAAAGACATGCATCAAGTTCCTTTGGAAGTGACATCTAGTGCTACTGCAACAAGAAAGAGGATGCAAAAACTGGCATTTATCAAGCTCTTTGAAGTATAGGCTGCTGTTTACAATAGCATCTAGATTTCTTACAGGTTCTTCTACAACCCTCATCCTGTGTACAGAACATATTTAAACATCTCAAAAAGAAAATAATAGGAAATGAAGTCTGATGGCTGAAGTCACAGTATTAGAAAATCCAGGAATAAAACTCAGCTTTTTTTTTTTTAAGTCTTCTCAATCATTTAAGAACAGTGAATAAAACCTCAGTTTGTACATGCTTTACTTGCTTACCACTTTTCTTTTAAATGCTTCTAAGCATAACCATCTTGAATGAAGTGCATTGGCTACAGAGGGCAAACATGGATTGTCTTAAAAATTTTAACGCCACCCATTAACAGATGGACCTTTGGAAGTCATCTAGTCTAACTCTGCCTGACTCAAAGCATGTCCAACTAGATTAGGTTGCTCAGGGACTTGTCCAGTTGAGTTCTGCATACCTCCAAGGATGGAGATACAACCACCTCTCTGGGCAATCTGTTTCAGTGTTTGGTCAACCTCATAATGAAGAAAGCTTTCCTCATAACTAACTGCAATTTCTTGTGTTCCGACATTTATCTGTTGCATCTCATTCTGTCATGTTGCACCTCTGGTTCCATCTTCTGTATACCCTCGTAATCAGGAGGGGGTAGATGGCAATGAAATCTCCCCTCAGCTTTCTCTCAAGACTGAAGAAAACCAGTTCTCTCAGCCTCTTCTCATGTATCATGTGTTCCAGTTCTCCAACCATCTTGATAATCCTCACCTGGACTCACCACAGTATGCCAATGTCTTTCTTCTACAGGGGAGCCCAAAGCTGGACACAGTACCCCAGATGCAGTCTCAAGAATATTGAATATGGTTGGAAGAATCTCTTCCCTTGACTATTAGCCACACTGTTGCTAATATAGGCCAGTATGCAGTTGGTCATCTTTGTCACAAGGGCACACAGCTGACTGATATTTAACTTCAGCCCAACCACTTTTTTCCACAAAGCTGCTTTCCAGGCAATCAAGCCAAAAGCCTGTACTGATGCATCAGGTTATTCTCACCCAGCCACAGGACTTCACATTTGCTATTTTACCTCCATGAGTTTCAGCTCATTTTCTAAAGCCTGTCAATGTCTCCCTAAGTAACAGTCCTGCTTTCCAGTATACTGACCCCATTTGTTACCAGCTATGAGCTTGCCGCAATAAGTTTGGGCTGATCAGCCTCTATTTTCCCATATCTTTGTTTGTATCCTTCTTGAAATGGTTTTATTTAGAAAAGCTGTTTTCCTGAGGAGATGGTTCAATGTTATTCATCTTGCTTCTATTAATAGTTTGTTGTCACATTCATTTTCTCTTGATGATTTTCACAATATCCCTTGGGTGATAGATTAACTCCCATCTTGTTTTTATTGTGTAAGCTTTAACATTTTTTTATACTTTTACATGACTGTTTAGAACAACAAAACTCTGCTAAAACAACATATGGATAGGCCAATTAGATACACAAGTTAGAGACTGAATTTGCTGCCTCAGCAAACAGACACTGCAAATCAGGATGGGTAACATCTTTACATAAGGTTCTTTCAACACTTGTCACAAAACAGCATGCTCCTTTGGATATATTGTTAGCTCAAAGACATGCACAGGGTTTAAATCCAGACAAATCACTGCTGAGAAGTCAAAATGAAAATTAATCCTACTGGAAGAGGAAAGGGCAGAGAAGTTAAAGGAGCCTAATGTACTCCATGATGCACTAAGAGTTAGTATGTTCCAAACTCTTTAGCCACCTTAAATTTATCTTTGGGTTTATGGCCACAGCACAGCTTCTGGAATTCAGGAATTTTTCTTTTACTTCTCATCTACTGTTCACCAAGACATTCATCCGTAAAATGGCAGATCCACACAGGCACACACATGCACTAGGGCTGAAGGATGGCACTAATATGATAGAATGTCTGCATTGCATAGAAAAACTGAAGTGAGAAATAAGGCACAGATTTCATGAACCATTCAAAAGTTTAAAACTGCAGGCAAAGTTTTCAAGCAACTTATTTAAAAATAGGACAGACAGCAGAAATAGCCCAGGCAGACATTAAGAAATAAAGATAGGAAGAGCCAACAACAAATTTGGCAATGTTTTTCCTTTCAGCAAGTTTAGTGTGCCAGAAAGGCCATTGGGCAAATGGAAGTAATTATGAGCTAGTCATTTCTATCCACACAGATCCAATGTGCTTCTTTACCAGAAGAGACTATCTAAATACAAGACAACAGATTCAAGATGAGTTTAACTCCCTCCCTGAAGGAATGGACAGAAAATTCTGTTACAACAGGATAGGAGGTGAACACATTCCTGCATGGAGCTAGATTACTCACTGTATACCAATGATAACACTTATCTGGCTGTGCAAATGTGTGTGCATGCACATGGGAGAGGGGAAAAGAAAAACATCTCACCATTAAATTTATCATAAAATTCTTTCATTTTTAACAAGTGGAGAAATCCAAGGCCTCTCTATACATTGGTAACTTCTTTGTATAGCCACTTTGAATGAGTAAACATTACACTTAAGTTTGTAATGAAAACATACCTACTCAGCAACACAACTTTGCAGTGAGGGCATCAGCCCTTTACTGCTAACTATGGTGCAGATCAGTAAGTCTGCTAGTAATTGTCACTTTTTCCTACTGCTTGCAGTGATATTAAGGCCATGGTTTTACATTTATATCAATGGGGCAAAACACTCATTTCCACATATATATTGCCTCTTGTCTTGTAACAGAAGTATGTAGGTATGTGTCTGCACAGACTTCCCCTGATTGAAGAAGTTATTTAGCTGAATAACAGACTTTATTTTTGGCCAAGGTTTCTTTTTCAGCTGGATCATGTTCCCCAATTTTGTTCCTCTACATAGTCATACAATCACTTATGCAACTCCATGGAGAGAAAGGTGGAAGATAGTTGGCTTTAAGGTGGCATTACCTCAGAAAGCTGGTTCCAACAATAGCCTAAAAAGTGAAAATAAGTGGTATTAAAGTGTTCTCAGGAGTGTCTTCAGTAAGATAAATTCTAAAGCTGAATTTTAAATTCTAAATTGAGATATGAAGGCTTACTTCTCTTAGCAAACTGGCAACTATCAAGCCAGATCTTGACACTTAG
Organism: Apteryx mantelli; assembly: GCF_036417845.1. Classification (NCBI taxonomy): domain Eukaryota; kingdom Metazoa; phylum Chordata; class Aves; order Apterygiformes; family Apterygidae; genus Apteryx; species Apteryx mantelli. Next base: position 15,483,557 of record NC_089984.1, read on the forward strand.
CATATTTTTGCTTTAAATTGCTGTGAATGGAATTGGACAAAATGGTTAGCAGCAGAAGAAACAGAAAGTAGTCTGAAAGCCGTATAATAATCACAATAAAAAGAAAGGCTAGTCACACTTTTGTTCTTAGTTCTGCAAGGAAAAAAAATTGTACTGTCTTTCAAGCCAGGATCATTTTGTGTTTTTCACACAGGTCAGCAAGAAATTACCAAGAGGCTTTGGGGAGTTCAGCATACCTTGTATTAGTACGCAGAAAGTACTGCCATCTAAATCTTTGGAAATACTGTTTTTCCAGTCTTCAGAAGTGGAATAAAGTGATGCCAGAGTGCTGTGGCAGATTTAGGCAAATACTACACACTTGTCCTAGTATTTCCCCAAGTCTGTCACATCTATAACTATGTGTGCCTTTTTTTAATATATACAAGAGATACCTTTTGAATTCTCAAATGCTATTCCTTTCTAATAAAGAGGTGGGGAGATTAGTATTTTTTTAGAAAATGTGTTTTCTAAAAAAACTAGTTCATAAAGACTATAAAGATTAAATTCTCACTAAAATCCTGCTTTCAGTTTACAGAGAGGTCTAAACATCCAGGGTCACAACCCCACACCCTATCAGGGACCACAATGAAACTCCAACTAATTTCAGTTTAGACCATCTGAACACAGTCCTATGTTCACACACTATTTTTAATCCTCGCTGCTTCCGGAGGAAAAGAATGGTTTTACCTGTGGGGAGGAAAGGCAGGAGGGGGCAGCCAAAGTAGCACCAGTCATTTCTACACTTACCTTTTCACTCCACGCCCACAGACCAGCCGCAAGGAAGGCCACTCCAGCTAGCTGAAGAAAAAGAACCAAAACACACTAATCAATGAGAAAACACATACCCAATCACATAGCCAGTAGGACTCTTACTCAGAAATAAAACAAATATTGCATCTAATCCCAGTCAATAGTAAAGAGAGATTCTTCCCCATAGGTCAATTCCTCTAAGAAAGGGGATTTAGAGTTTTTATTCCTTAGCATTCCAACATTAAGAACTTTTTTTTTGAAAATAAAGTCGATTATTCAAGAAGCACTTGCACAGGAACATGTGGAACTGTTAATTTAGCAGCAAGTGAGTTATCCTTGGCCCACTGACTTGCTTTAAACCCCTGCACACTGATGAAAAATTTCAGAGAATTTAATGCACTACTTCAAGCTCATTCCCTATTTAGTCATTCTACTGTACCATCCCAGACTGAAGGCAGCCACAGTTGATTTTTCATAACTTCAGTGTTGAGGCTCATTACATTAGCCTCTGTTAGATAGTTTCTCTTCTTCTAGTTCCTAACCTTGCTTAAGCTCCTTTGAATTAAGCTTAAGTAATGGTCTATCCACTTACTAAGCAACAAATCTAACACAGTGGACAAGCTCTACACCAATTTAAATGTTTGTATAATGAAAATTTCTGAATTAAATTCATTCAAATGAAACAAGAGATCCTTGTTCTAATCTTTTACTCTTTCTCCATTCTCACACAGTTCATCTTTAACATGCAGTTTCAATAATCAAGCTAAAATGACCTCTTGACAAACCAAGCTAACTCCTCTCTTTACAGACACTTCTCTTAAAACTACTGACCTTCAGCATAAGCATCATCTGCTACAGGGCAGTCCTTTCTTTAGTATTAAGGTAAATCCTTTCCTTGCAGAAAGGATTTGAAAACAGAAATCACCTATCCTGCTTCTTAAGGATGTATTCCAGGTGCACACTCATTAAAAATGAGGTCAGTCTAGAGTAACTTTCACAACTTTTACAATAAATGCTGCACAAATAGATGATTTATTTCTTGCACAAATAGCAATATAAGGCGATGCTGGCTGGCTTTGAAAGTTTCAGGGCCCATTACTAGAAGTGTTTCAGTTAACCATCCTCTATTATTATAAGAAATACTATTTTTAATTTCATATTTATGACATGAGTTCTACTTTGAATTTTTGCCAAAGCATAATCAAGAGACTGTTACTTATTTGCAAGGTGACAACCAGTATTACAGAAAAGAGTTTTGGTTTATTTGCATTTCCTCAGTATTCTCCTCATATACAGTAATTTCTCCAAGATTTATTTGCTTCCTACTAGATTTCCCTACTATACTGAAATATCTTGCCCATTTGAGAGTCAGGCAACTAGTTCTTTTTAATAACTGATTAACAGTGATTGCAGAGAGAAAAGAATTATGCTGGACACTACTGCTCCACTGATCTGTGAAAGCCTGCATTCCCTCTAACCATTACTTTAAATGACATTCCAGCCTGACATGTCCATATAACAAATCTACCTTAACCATATGAAGGACTGAGGCTGCTTCCCCTCCCCCCTTTCAAACCAAGATTATATCCCCATTGACAAGTAAAGCCCAACAACTGAAAAAGCCTTCTTGAAAAAGAGGTCCTTTTCTCTAGCAAATGAAGCATCTCCCATGAGCTAAATGGGAATTATAGGCAACTCCATATAGCACAGGCAGAATGGAAAATGGTACCCTCTTGCACTTCCACAAGAAAGTAGATACATGGACTTGAAGTACTGCTGGGTTTACTGCTGCTGACCCTGCACCATGCTCAGGGCAAATGAAGTTGTTCCAGGTTTGCTCTGTTGGGGGGGGGAAGGGGTCAAAGGGCTAAGAATCATTCAACCTATAAGAGTTACTCCAACAGTGGTACACACTCCTCTGGGCATGAAGTATCATACCATGTTTTAGGGCTTAAACACAGACAAAAACCAAATCTGTTACTTACATGTGGAAAAAAGTTGCAAGTAGGCAAAGCAGTTCTAAGTTAACTTTCCAGATGCTGCTTAATAAGCCACAGTACAGTGACTACTCAGACTGAAGCAGCTAAATACATTTAAAGTAATGATTTAGATCAAAGTAACTTTAAAAATGGTATGAAAAAAGCCACATGGATAAATATAAAGTAGTGAACCAGGTCACCCCTAAGTCTAACCACAGTGACTTTTCAGATAAAGAAACAAAATACAAAAATCAATAAACTTCTTGTACACCACTTAAGTCATATAGTACATGAAATTGATGCTTCTTTCTTCCTTTCCTCATTCCAAACACACCAGGAATGCTGGAAGGCAAGGGAAGACACAGCTGCTGTAATTTGCAGGAATAAGGATAAATTACACAGTGTATGCAGCTGGATCTCAAGAAATATCTTCTGGCAAAATAACAAAAAGAACTTGGAACACAGATACAGTCTTCCACATTCTGTACGTTAACACTGTTACTGAATAAGCAAATAGATTGTCCTCTTCAGACTGCCTTTCATAATAATTACCACCCTAGCTAAACTGGAATGGTTTTCTTGGTTATTGAGTAGATTTGCTTTATCCTTACCTACAGAGCAAAAGGCTTTGAGTATCCAATTAAACAATGCTAGCTATTACTCTTTGAAAAGATTTCTGTAAGCTTTCCACCCTTCTAGTTTGAAGAAAAATAATTACAGTATCAGCAAAAAGTGATGAGTAAAGGGAATACCAAGAGCTAAACAGTTCTTTGTAATGCAAAAAGAACAGTAATAGAAATGTGTATGGTGAAGACTCTTAAGAGTCTTGAAAAAGATAAGCAAAAAATAAAAGCAGAATTAAAAAGCACTCAGCTATTTCTTAAAGGGCTTCTTTGTTCATTACTGCTTCCCCAGCTCCAAGAAGAGATATCACCCTGTACTGGACAAATTGCTCCATTTCATTATTTCTTTCAAATCAACTCAGTATTGAAAAGTTACAAGTAGCAGCAGAAGGAAGGGATGATAGGTGCACAAGCAGCATATACCACATCACTTTATATTCAAGAAAGTCAGATTTGAAAGTAGTAACATGAACATTGCTTCTACTTTTTTATAGAATGTTCAGTTTCACTTGACCAGGATACTTCACTTTGCAGCATTATTTTTGAGGACCTGTGCAAACTATCTGCAAGTAAAAATGAGTTAATCAGCAGAAAAATAAACTTAATCTCATAGAATCAACATAAATAGGTATAAAACTTAATTCAACAAGACTTAAATGATTCCAAATTCTCACTAGCAGCAGCCAAACTACATGCATTAAGTTTTTCAGCAAACTTAGCACTAGTCAGTCAAGTGTGATATATTTGCAGAAAAAAACAAAACCATCAGCCACTACATTTACAGGTGTGATTACCAAGACTGCTAATTTGCAAGGGAACAAAATGGCATCTACTTAACTGAATAATATTTGTTTTAAATACAGCACACAAGAGACTTTAAAGTATTTCATTGAAAACTACTGTAAACACTGTGCTGACAAAAACGGCCTCAGAAGTTAGTACAATTGAGCATGCTCAATACAGAGTTCTACAGTTCTGTATAGAGAACTAGCACCAGGAAAACACGCCCTCATTGCCACTCAGAGGCATTCAAGTGACATGCCGTGAGGCAGACCAGGGAACTGATCAGTTCAAAGTGGCCACATCAATAGCAAAATGGGTAGCTGAGAAGCATTCCCAGAGTGACAGTGAGCAACCAGTTCAACCCCCCCCCCCCCACACACACACACAAGGTAACAGGAGACATTTAAAAGTTTGCCTCTTACCAGAATCCAAATGACCTTTAAGCAAGAACTGGATTACGTAACTCATTTTTAAAGCTTAGAGTCATTTAAGCCATATACTGCCTGACAGGTTGGATGGAAACATATACACAACTCTACTGTACCCCTTTAAACAGGAAACTAGAACAAGTAACCAGCACTTGGGCATTTCCTGCTTTAGAATTGAAACCCACAATATTAACATACCACATTGGGCTTTAAGCTCTGCTCAGAAGAGGCAGAAGCCCAAACATGGAACTGCAGACCCCATACAGAAGACCACTTAGTTTAAATATTATCTGTTCCCAACCACACTTTGAATTTCTTTGACTAAACTATTAGAATCACCCTAACAACTGAGAAAATGGGGTCTAATTTGTTTCTTGTATCTAAGTTGCAGCTGAACATAACTCTTGTAATAGGACCATTGCACACAAACTACTTTCGTGCCAGTCTGCTTCAAGATTTGATTAGAAGCTATAGGAATGTATTCCCATTGACAGTTCAGTTTTGGCAGGTGCAAAACTGTTATGCTTAAGGAGAACACTTTCTCCACTCCCTGGACAATCCTATTTGGCATTTTAACTCCACCCATGCTGGACAGATCAGTAATGTACACCCTTTCTTTCCTATCCTTGCCTCTTTGCAGACTTTTCCTCTTGGAGTGAGGAAACAACTTGACAGTAAATTCTTTCCTCTTCTCCTGGCACAACTTTGCCAAATGTTCCTGAAAGACTACATAAATTGCGAAAGTCAAGAAAGTCTTACACTAGTTTGTTTCTTCTTACTTTTCAAAAATGATTTCAAAATTCTGTCTCAGAGTTTAAGAGAAGTTTTGCCCTTCACCATCATGTTCAGAGCAAAAAGGTTTGACTGAAAGTCTTCTATAGCATGAGTGAAAATTTTTGCTTCCCCCAAACCCTTAAGAGCCATGCACAAAAAACAGGGAATTAGAAAATAAATCAAGATGACAACAGCTGAAAGCTATTTTACTATCTCCTCTCAATTCATCTGAGAGACATTGACCTTGCATATTACTAAAAGGCTTTGTCAGAGAACACATGCAATCCTTCACTTCACTTGGATAAATAGAGGGACTTGAATAGCCACTTCCTGGCTTGAAGAGCAATTCTTGGACTACCTCAAAAACACAACTGGAAACAGAAGGGTGAGAACAAAAGATAGAGGTGATTAAGGCACTTCCATTCATCCCACAGAGCTTTCAAAGTGGGAGCTTGAAGGTTTAGAGCAGCATGGTGCCATGACATGCCACAGCACACTACAGCACTCCAGCCTGGGTCAGTCAGTCATCACCACCACGGGTCTCTGGGGCTTTCACAGAATGACACATTCAAGTGCAAAATGACTCAGCATAGAAAGGTGCCAGAATCAAGCTTTTCAGCTTATATTACTACAATCTCTTAATTACTGGGCCAAAAAAAGCCATTTGGCAAAAAAGCTTTAAAACTCAATGAGAGATCTCGTCTAGCCTTGCTGTGACCTTCTGAGCGCTCACTCTGGGGCTAGCTTAATGGTTGCAGTATTGCCTCATCAGCACTCAGATGAAGAGTGCACCTCAAAAGGTTCAATCTTAACAGCATGCTTTAAAAGCAAGAGGAAAACAAAGGAATTCTGCATTAAAGCCATGTCTGGGAGGACAGACCGTTCTTATGACCTCCATTTCTTTCTTATGAGGAGACAAGCACAAAGACCTGAGAAACAGCTTTGCAAACCAGTCATAAGTACACAACTGCAAATGATAAAGCCAGATGAACTGAACAATGTATTGTCAGGGTGCTCACATGACAAAAACTTTGGGAAAAAAGGAGGATTTACAGATTATTTTTAAAGGCTGGCTAGGCTCTGGGCTTGCCATTATTAAAATACAGTAACAGAAAAAAATCATATTTGTCCCTTTTGAGTTTGGTATTTTGTTAGTCCTACAATTTGACCTACATGAACTATATTTGAAGCATTAAACAAACTAAAGAAAAGCAACCATCCACTTAAAAGTTTACATATTCTGTAAACTAGTCACTAAAAGACGCAATGTGTTTTAACTTCGAAGTTTAGAGTCACTGATCTCATCTTTAGGGCAACAGCAGGGAAGTCAGAAGTCTGGCATCTTTAATAAGCATAGTGGAAGAACAAAATCTTTATTTACAAGCAGATCATTTGGCCTGTGGATAAACTGTGCCATGAGTTGAGAGAGACAGGCAAGCTACCACATCATACTTCCAATACGAGTCTAAACAGGCAAAAGGCTGCATGGCTGAAGGCAAAAATCTATGCCTCTCACACATTATAGTGGCCATCCTCATTCTAAGGCAAGCAATCACAACAACTCATAGAGCTGACAACATTTAAAAATAATCTAAAGAAAGATTTTTTTAGTTGGGATCGGTTTCCTGATCCATTTTGCTACATATCCACACAGACACTCATGTATGACCTGAAAGGAGGAAGTAAAGTGTCAAGCAGAGGGGAACAGCAGGGCCACTTTCAGTCACAAGCAGTGGCAGCAGATTCAGCAGGGCTCCTGGGCACAACTCTGTACCTGATCCAGTACAACTGTTCTGCTTCCATAGGCAGCATTTAACAGCCCAGCTATTGGAGCACTCACTTCTGAACCCAGCAAACCAGAGATTTGAGTAGTTTACTGATAAGAGCACATGAACATCCATCCTGCAAGCTAGGAAAAGTAGTGAATTAAGACTAACATTTCCTCCTTAAAGGCTTTCTGAAATGATGGTTACATCTTCCTTCTCATTCTAAGTTTTTTAAAGCATGTAGAAACTAACTTACTTAGGTCTACACATCATTGATCTGCCCAACTAAAGAGACTTTTAGACTAGTCAGCCCAACCAGCCTGTTGTCATAGGCTCCTGAACCAGTGTGTCAGCTAAAAGATGCATGTGCTGTTTGTAGGAGTGCCTACCCTCCCACCCACAGTTTACATAGCCTGTTCTACAACTACAGTGCCAGTCTTGTCAAAAAAGCTGTAGTTGCACATATTTACTAGACCACCCTGATACCAACTTCTCAGCACAAGCCTCAGAACATTAAAAGAACAATCTGGCAAGACTACTAGTACCTGTTCAGAAAGCCCTTTCTTCCACTCAATAGATCAGCTGAAACACAAACTATTTCAAATTCTCCCCGGTTTCTCTACATCTCTCTTTTTAAAGGTTCTTTATGGAAAAGAAAAACCCTCAGAGCTTCATAATTTATTTCAAGAGAATACAGTGAACAAAGAATTTTGGAAAAAAGAAAAAAGTTAAGTAATAACTCTTTCTGCAGGGAATGAAAAAAAGAAAGAGGAAAACAGAAAGATGAAATGCATTTCTGTGAAAAAGTAGGGGGAAGCTATTGATAGTCTTCCTAGTAAAGACATCAAGGAACTTCAACTTTTTATAAAGGCTGTTTACTCAACAAAACAGTAATACTGTTTCACAATATGCTCACTAGAACAGAACTAGAGTTCTAGAACAATCCTATACTATTCATGAACAAGAGTCTTTTCACACACACCCCCACACACTATCTGCTTAAGAGCATCTGTTTAGTAAGGTATTTCTCCAAAAACCAGAACTTTAAAGAAAGCACAACAAATATTGCTTCTCATTACACCACATTCCACTACAGACATAGGGGAGCTGTACTACTAGAAGAAGGAAAATAAGTATAGATCTGGTAGCTTATGAGGACATAATTTGACACATGATGCTATGATGAAAATCCTCAGTTACCGGGGGGGGGGGGGGGAAATCACTAACATTCAAACATTTGCTCTATGGCACATATTGTGGCCAATTAATCTTTACTGGAATAAAGATTCTACACCAAGTACACACAGCTTTCCTGCTGTTACCCACTCCCCTGCAGCTTAATGCTACAGTAGCTTGTTAAAACTATGCACTAGTAAACACAAGGTTGCAACAGTAGCAAAAGTTCTGTAATTTTCAACCATATCCAGACATTGCAGTTTCAATGTTACTTGGCCCTCTAAACGACTTAGACTAAAGACAGTACAAAACTGATGAATAAGAAGCTCACAAGGTTGCCTCTCCTCTAAGAGGAGAGATACTATTGACAAAAATGAGCAAGATCCATAAGTTTGCAACTTTTGTGCAGACAAACCATGTTGTTAAATACAGATTTAGGTAATAATTCCCTATATCTTAAATTTTAGAAGCTAAGATGTGGTTAATTTATCACAATAAACAAAATTAATGCAATCTTCTCTAGCCTGTGTACTGATCTCAGGTAAGTCAGGATCAGGAGAATCAGTTTTTACTCTCAACTTAAACAAGTCAGCTTCAGCCACATACCATACTTTCATTCTCTATATGATCCTTCTGGCTTTGAAAAAACCTAAGTGTATTTAGAAAAGGCTATCCAGACTAAGAAGGGTTTCAACTCTGAATTAGAGCTGCCAGGCACTGGGCAAGTCACTGCATCTGCACTTCTCCATGGCTGCCTATGTCCTTCCATGACTTCAGGCATGAACTCAAAGCTTGACTACAAATTCTGAAAAAAATTAAGTTCTACTGACAGATATCCTTACCTTCACCTCCCCCTCACGGACATGGTACTATTTCTAATGCAATGCTATGCAGTCACCTTTGACTATCCTTCTTTTGCAAGGTAATTAGACGCTTCAGTGATCTTGACTGTCTGTTAAACACACCTAAAAACCACACATCTGATTTTGTACCCTTTTCACATTCACAATAGTTCCTTTGAACATTACAGGCAGGCTAATTCCTAACTAAGGGTTTCAAGACTATCAATTTTGTTGCTCAAAAGCATGATCTTTAAGATCTTGATTACACTGTAGAGTCAGCTGTTGACACATCTCTGGGGCAACTTTCCCTATCTCTTCTGCACAATGCATTTACAGCTGCATCACTCCAACAGAAAGATCAAAAGATCTGAAAGACTTCCTTTAAAATGCGAACAACCTAACATATCAGTTAAGTGCATGCAGGAAAGGAAGCTTTAACCTTCCCCAGATCAACAGACAGCTAATATTTAATGGCTTGTATTATTCAAAAGACAGACCTGGTCAGCAACAGTACAAACTATACTACTTTCTTTTGACAAATCCTCAAAGCAGATCATCTCCTTCTCCATAAAAACATCAAGGTAGGCAGTTTTCTCTGCTTTGTTCCTTTATCTTCACTCAAAACATGGAGTAGGAGGAAGAGGCAAGGAAGAGAAAAATTGAGGAATTAGTATCCATGTAATTTTCAATAATAATGACTTTCTTAGATGGAATAGGCTTCCTCAATTCCAAAACATATACCCAGAACATATACCATGCACCAGTTTCTCTTGTAAATATTTTAGCCCACTCTTTTGAAGGAGCTTGCAGGAAGCTAATGAAACAGAGGTATGCCCAATGACCACAAACTATTTCAATCTCTACATTTGGTACTCACCCAGAACACAATGTTGTAGCTGAAGAGCAGGTATTTGTACCAACAGCTGACCTCTGCATTAGAGTATCGGTAATAGTGCATCTTCTATAGCACAATGTCTGCACAGGAGATAGAATGAGAAAAAGTGTCAGTGAAATATTTAAGACTAAAGGGTTTTTTTGTTTTGTTTTCCAGATCTCTTGCTCTCTATTGGGAAAAGGCTATAGTAACCTGCACTCCAGTCAGTTCAGAAGCATGTTCAAAGTCAGCTCAGAAACCTCAGCTGCCCCTAAACTTTATTTGTTGCTTGGTAATCCGATCTTCAATCACTCTTGTGTGGTGACAGTGAGACACCCCAAAAAGGAAACTGGCTACACAGTTAACCTAAGATCTGCATCAGCAAGCTGACATTCATCAGCTTTCTCACTCCCTCAAAACCATTTTATTTACACAGACAGCAGCTTGGACTTGTACAAAAGGCTAAGCATGCGTCCTGTAGATTTCACATCCAACAACCCAGCTACAAGATGTTAGAAGTGGTTACCTGGAAAGCCTTAGTGTCTATAGGTTGCTAAATGCAATAGGCAGTTGTACTCCCTATTTTTTTCAGATTTTAATGTTTCTTTACCAAATCCATATGTGGTTTTATTCTGTTTAAGAACAAGAGCCACACCACTACAAAAGAGCAGATTTGCTCTGCAGAGTTCTGTTTTCTTGCTTCTTATGTACTCTAGAGAGATAAGTTTCAACTGCATTTGTTGCTCAAATATTTCAGAGAACTAAAACTTTTTAGGGTATCATAACTAACCCACGTCTGAAGAAATGCCATGTACAGAAAAGACAGAGGATGAGCTGTTAAAATGAAAGCCAGAGCTGGTAAGACAAAGCTCTTTCACACCCACCAACATTTCAGAGAACTAACTGCAAAGCCAGATATTGCCTGGTTAAGTAGCAATTCCACATTTCAACCCTCTGCTCACTTGGTGTTTTCCTCCCATAAGATGTTAGTGAAAGGCTTGCAATGAAGAAATAAGCACAGAGATTTTTCAAACACCTAAGAAACAGACTTTATGGACTATGTTGACTTGGACATTTGCAAACATGCTAAAAACCAAGCCTAACTAGCAGAGTCTGAGATGAAGAACCATGGAATGGTTAGTTGAAGACCACTGCATCCAGAGTTACAAAAAGGGAAATTAATTTCTTTCAGAAGACAGTTATCAAGAGTAGTTGGGTATAAAACAAAATCCCTTGTCCTGTTCATTCAGTACTACCATTGGCACTGTAGTATTGGAAGAGCTTGCTTTTGAAGTCTTATGACTTATTTCAACCTCCATTTTAAACTTTTTTCCTGAAGCTAAACACACACACAAGGACATAGGACAAAACTTCAGCCCAAGGGATTACAGAGATCCCAAATAGACTTTGATATTCCTTCCAGAGGTCTCCCCATTCTAGGCTTGGCTTCCACTCAGAAGCAGATTAAGAGTCCTTCCTTGGGTCCAGATAGCCCTCTCCCATCCTCAAACCCACCCAGGAAGTTTCTTTGCTGCCCAGAGATATTTTTCAGAAGTGTTGAGACTGCATAGAAAATTTAAAGGAATATTCAACATTAAGTTTCAAATGTTTAGGTGGAAGAGCAAGAGTTGTTGACTGCAATGAAAAAGACAGCATGCAGATGACAGTTTACAGTGAGCAACAGACATTTTGTTTTACTTCTTCCTTTACTTCTTTTACTTCTTACTTTACTTCTTTACTTTCTGCTCTTTTCACCTTTCCTGAAAATAAAATTCATGCAAACTAGAGCAGTGTCATCTGCAACTCAGCAGCATAGTTCAGAGGGGCTTAGCTGGAAACCTGGTTTGGGGAAAAGAATTGCAAAACTAAATCCACATGTCCTAGGGCTGCAAATGCCCAGTATTAAGTCAAAATAGAAATGTGCAGAATAGCTATACCTTTAAACTACAGGGATTCATAGAAAGACATGCATACCAACATTTTTCTCCATTAGCAACTACTACCACTGAACCTCAACTCCTACCCCTCCATAAACAAGGGCTTACTTCACATTAGCAGACAGCATTCATATTCTGTCAATCGTGCAGCACGTTTAAAAAAATCTCCCTTTTTTCCAGTTACTACCAAAACCATAACTTTCATGAATTCCTTAGATTAACAGGCACATCCTTTGCAGCCCCTCAAAAGCCTGCTGAGCATCAGTTTTGCTACTGTCAGTAAAAGTTAAAAGTGCAAATACAGGAAAGGAGGGGCTGCCCACCATGTTTTGATACCATTATGTACAAAACTACTCAAAGCAGCCTTTTAAGTTAGAGCACTGGAGCAGAAAGAGGTTGCTTAAAAGCTACTACAAGAAATTGAGAAAACACCACAGGAGATGGAGTAAAACTGAGTCTAAATCAGAATTAAAGTATTGTTTCCTCAACAGTCCTGGTAAAAAGACTTGAACATACAGAATGAACTATTTGGCTGGTCTTAGAGAAACAGCAGAGGCAATAAAAAGATTAAAGGATATACTGCACATTCACACAGAAACAGTACTTGTAAGACCTCAGTCTAGAGAGCATGAAGATTCACCAGTAACACCCACATTTGATATTTCCACAGCACAGAAGTGGAACCCTATTCAATTTTAAACAAATAGGGAAAACAAGCTTTTATGCCTTCCGAAAACTCATCCCATAAATAGTTCTAATGCTCACAGTTCATTTATGGCAAAAGACACACTTAACTTTTGTTAAAACAAAGAAAATACTACTTCATGGCAGTATAGGCAGTGACTGAAAAGCACTTTTCTAGATGTAATCCAGTCATACAGGTCAGCTGAGTCTTGCAACATACATTGCTAAAACGTAGACAGTTGTTTCCTCACACCCTGCTTCAGTTTTAGTCACTGACCTTTTCAACCCATTCAGCTTCACTTCAGAAACAATATTTAGGAATCTTACTATGAGACATAGTAAAGGAATACTTATTCAAACAGCACTCTTACAGTGCACTAAGCATGCAGCTGAGAATACCAGAGAAGGAACAAATAGTTGATTTTTCCAACTTCATTCAATTCATTTATAGTATACAATTAAGTCTCTAGCTCCAAATGGCAACTTATTTGCATAAAAATCAAGATGTGTAGACTTGTCCAAGACAGTAAGTCTGGTGGATCTGGCGAAGAGAGAGGAAAGAGGGAACACTAGGAGACAACAGCAGAACCTCACTCATGTAAAGAGTCTAAGCCTCCATTTGCATCAGCAGAAGCCTGTATTACAGCAATACAGTGGTTGCCAGTGCAAGCACATTCTTTAGATGCAGGCATGCTGAGACTTTGATCACCATTCTTCACCCCCTAGTCCTCCTCCATGAAAATTAGAATTCTGGCAAGAGACAGGAGCAGCAGTTTTAAAATGCATGTACTACAACAAGAACTGTTGCTTTTGCTGCTGCTACCACTAGCAAAGAGGAAGGAGCAGATGGCATTTAGCTAACCAAGTTCTTCACATCATTAAATTCTGTAACAATGAGGTTCTACTAAACAGACTAAGAGCCTCAAAAAAAGTAATTTGAAGCAGAAAAGCAAGCATTTCAGGATCTAAAATAAAAACAGCCTTAAGTTTGTGTGTTAGGTTGCCCTCCTTGGCATTGACACTTACCTCCAATTGTTCAAGTCCCAGCTTCAGCAAAACTCCGCACAGAAATATCAGCATCAGAAATATCCTTACTGATAAGCACTGTTCCCCACATACCTCGTCATTTTGACCAACAGCTTAACACATTTCTCCCCACTTCCCCATACAATCGGCAAGATACCCAGTCATTACTAACCGCAGGACTGTCACAGGATGAAAAAGTAATAAGATACGCCCTGAAATGGCAAGGAGTCCAGCATTAGCAATGGTTCTTTGTTGCAAGAAGCCATCCTACAGCAGGAAGGGCCTCCTGAGACAGATACTACCTTCTGAAATGCCTGCCTATGTTAAGAGCAGATTTGACCTACTGCTTTGCTTATCTTCATCAGGAGCCTTTTGGTTTGTCTTGCTGAACCACTAAATGCCATATGCAGTAGCATAGTCACTACTAATATAGAAGTGACATTCTGACATACTAAATCCAAAGAGTAGGTGTGCCCAATTGTTTATTTCCAACCCCACAAACAGACTAAGCAATCTGCTCAAGGCCACAGAGCCACCTTCCCAATGTTTATACTAAAAACAGTCATGTTTCCTAACGTAGGAGGCACTCAACCATCTGTTACCAGTCTAGGAGCATGCTACCTCAGTACTTCATTTAATTTACATCATAGGCTGCATAACTATGGTTAGCCAATACTGCAAAACACTTTGAAGATTACCGTATACATAGGCAGCAATGACTAGTAACTTTCCCTACTGCATTTCTGACAAAGCAAGTCACATTGAATCAGCTGATAGTTATCACCCACTCAAGCTAACAGGAATTTCTGAAAATTAAATATAGAGCCCTGCCACTTTGACAGAGTATATAATTTTGTCTTGGTGTTTACAGCTGTAGTGAGGAAAAGATATAACCATTCAGCAAGAGAATACTGCCATTTCAAAAGCATTTCTACACCCACTGATTCCACTCTTACCTCCAAAATGCTACAGCAGTGATATTCATAGTGTATAGACCGACTCTTGTAACAGAAGCTGTGATCTATTGAACAACCTAAGATATGCAGGAAAATCCTCCAAAACAAGATGCCAGTCTAAAACAGGAACAACTGGAACATGAATGTACATCTGTAGATCTAAACAAATTCCTTTGATTCACTGAGGTGATCAAAAAGGAGTAGAGAACCTCATGTGGTATGAACTTCACAAAGCAGACTTAAGTCACACTGAAATTTCACAGCTTAAGCCAGTACTGCCACCACAGGAAGTTGTGTTTCCATTTCCCTGTCCCCCTTCTAAAATCCTCAACCATTAATCACCCTACTCTGGTGCAGATGCAGACAACCATATAGCAAATCAGGTAGCAAAGTCAGATCAATCCTGTGATCCTGTAACACATATTAAGAAAACAGTTAACCTGAATCAGTCTTCCAATCCACCTCACCAGAGGCAAACAAATGTTAGCAGTGAATACAAAGAGGAGTTGACTAAGCAGAAAAAAGAGGATATGGAGCTTTGACAGGCCAGTCCATTTCTGCAGAGATAGAAGCCCTTCTGATGATTCAGGAACTCTTTGCAAGCATGCATCATCTTTACTTCTACAATTTTGTCTCCAAGCAACTCTGAGGACTCACACAAAATACAAGTTTCTTTTAAGAAATAAGAGCATAGTGTATTTACTTCAACTATAGTCCATAACTGCACAGAAACAGCTGCTTATTCCTAGATGAAAACTGAAGTTTATTCAACAAAAAAGTCTTTAGCCTGAAGCACTCAATGCAAGACACACATGGCTAGTAAGGTATTCTTATCTTATTAGAAAAATAATGACAGGTAACAGATCTCTGAAGTCAACAGAAAACATGACCAAAGTCAGATAGATTTCTTAAATGGATGCCTTTTGGGGCTCTTATTTTTAATTTTGTAGCATGCTGAGGATTCCAGTCCCTCCAATTATTTGAAAAGTATTCCCAGCACAAGTTGCTACAGTACAAATTATAGCAAACAATCCCTCGGAGCAGATCAGATTCCTTAAAAATGGAAAGAGTTTCATGCTCCAGGGATCAGGCTTTATTCACTACAGTACAAACTACAATTTGGGAAAATTTCTATGGAACACAGTGTTCCAAAATCTAAAACTAGAAAGGAACAATTCAGATGAGTTCCACTGAAGCTTTCTGGACAACTCACATTAAAGTTATGCATGTGCCTACAGCCAAGCCACTACTTTTATTTGAATGAGTCACATCTAAGATACCATGTAAAAATACTTTCAATTTAGACTAACATCCTTAATGCAGACATCTTCAATTCTGAAAACTCATATACATGAGCATCAACAACTACCATCTCTTAACCTCTTCTGAGCTGCCCGTGTGACTAAAGTCACCAGTACTTTGGCATAAAAGCTCTACATTGCCTGGGTGCAATTCAAGGAGCCATTCAAACTATCACACATTTCTTACACTAAAGCAAGACTTGAAAAAGGAAAGCAGAATTAGAGAACACTGTCACAGCAGAGCCCTGACTGAGGACAACAGCAGTTGTAACACCGTCACTTTTCCTGATTCTTCATACATAAGTTCACAAGAGATAGGTGGCCAGGCTCAGTTTCACACATTAGTAAATAGTCTTTATCCCTATTTAGCTTTAAAAGCTACTAGCTATGTTAAAAAATCCAGAACAGAAAAGTAGCTTCAAAAATTCCATATTTTAATTTATTCAAACTAACCCTGGTTAGAATTAAAATCTGTAGTATGCAAGTATTGGCCCTGTAAATCCAATTTGCAAATATTAGTCACTGACACTGAGGAAAGGTACAACTAAACTCAGCTATCCATTGAATTTTACTAGACTTATGCTACTTCCACCCCATTGACTTCAGGTTCACTAAAGTAGTAAGTAAATACTTACTTGGAGCATTTTGCTCCAGCATACATAAAATAAAAAAGTCCTTTTGAAGTCCTTTGCTTTACTACTTTACTTCACAATGTAAATCAACTAAAAAGGCACAGATCTCTGACCCAGTTTACAGGGTATTCTGCTTGTCAAAGTAGATGACTACAAATAAAGTGTATATTCTGTATTTTGACTTAAAGCAAGAGACAGCAAAGGAGGCAGGAAGAAAAGGAAAGGTCACAAGTAAAACAAGTCCAAGTCAGTGATTTTCCAAACATGGGCAAGAGAACCAGAGCAAACAACAGTAAAAGAGAGGGCTCTATTTGTAAGCTTTCAGACTCCCTACTGTAATTTGAGAATTGCAGACAGCAGCAAAAGTACAAGATGTAGGGATTTTACAGACTTTATCCTCAAAAGCACTATAGGATTATCCATGCTCATACAAGTTAAAACTCAGATGGATTACACCAGGACAACTGAAATGGACACTACAGGCACTGTCATTAAAGTTCAAAGAATGCTCATTAACATCTTTGGGAAAGTTTAGAAAAGTCTTTCCTTTCTAAAAATTTTATTAAAGCTAGAAACAGTTTCACCTGAATAGGAACTTGCCTATACATTGTAGATTTAGTATACTAACAAACCATAAGGCATGTTCTTTACCTTGCAAAAAGTTCAGATATTGTGACACATGTGGAAGTGTGTCAGCCATTCTGATCAGGAGCTTACTCACACCAGAGAGCAAAACCTGTTGAAACAAGCAGCCAGAATAATCTTAGCTGATCAAAGCTCTTCAGCTACTTTCTACTACCTCTCATAAAAGTAAATACATTTCCACTCTCTGATGTCAACACCAGCAGACCAAACCTCAAGGTCTCAGATTAAAGCAAGCATGTAATTTGTCATTCCCCCCCCCCCCCCATTTGCAACAGAAGATCTTGGAACTCTTACAAAGTACACATTTTATTTTATTTGAGGTGCCAGAACTTCCAGCCTGGGGAATAATTTTATTAGTATTTAGTGACCCCCAGTAGTAGTAAATATTCTGTATACATTGCCCACTCCCTCCCTTACCTCCAGACTGAAATGTTTCAAGAACAAAATGGGTCCTCCACTTGCTGTTTTGTCATAAAAATAAATAAGAACTTCGACGAGAAGACAGGAAGCCACCAGCTTTCTTTGCTGACACATCTACTCTTTCTTCAGAGAACATCAGCTTAAACCCTTTTAGGCATATTGTGGCTTTCCTTCATTTTCAGAAATGCCACTTGTTCTAGTCTCATGTTACATTTCAGCCAAAAAGGATACCCCCTCATTTTCTTCTTACAACAGAAAGAAAAACAAGACTGATCATAGTAATATACACTAAGAAATGACTAGTATACCATCTGTTCTTTTTCTTAGAGATGCCCCTTGCTTCGAGTATAACATGCAGTCCATCCACATCTGCATCACATTTCTCATCCTTTATACCTAATGTTCTAATATGCTATTTTTCACAATTTAAACCAGACCAAGCTAAATTAAAAAGAAAATTCCAGCATTGTCAGCTACTCCCTGACAATAAACACACTCAGAAATGATCCATGCATCTGTGCAATACTAGTTACATTCACCATTTGTTCAGCTTAAACAATGTTGTGCCCACATGGTGGAGCTGAATCCAAAAGATACTCTATTTTTCTTCACAGGACACATGCTTTCAAATACAGAAATACACTTATTCCAAATACACACCCTCCCAGCACCACAAGATACAACTTCTTCAGAGCAAAAACTTCATTAGGTTTAGGGGCCATTTATTCAAAGCTTGCATTCTCTCTCTACCCACTCTGCATAATGTGAGTTGCATTCAAAACACAGGGAGAACCTTATTTTACCTGCTGTTTGTGAGAATCACAAGCACATGGGCCACAACAGGAATTGAGCTCTATGGCCTCACAAAAGGCTCAATAACTGTATGATAATTATTCACCCTACCAACTGACTTTTTGGTAAAGACATGGACTCGAGTGACTTTCAAGAGGACTAATATGTAGACCTCTAACACAAAACACTAGAAAATATTAGTAAAAAAAGCAATCAAACAGCATTAACCAAGCATCTCACAAGCCTACTCAGTGCCAGCTCTTCAGGAGACTACATTTCTCAGCCCAAGGATGCAGAAATAAGCTAATGCTTCATGAGATGCAGCAAGCAGGTTTGCTGAGCACCCTGCACATATTATAGCAACACAAGGAAAGAAAAACCACAGACTGGAGTCCCTCATGGCTAAGCAACTCTTGAAAGGCTCGGGCCCCTCCCCCAGCAGGCAGCGGGTCATGAGAACCCGGCCATTGTTTCACTGGCAGACTCGGCACCCTCCCCAGGGACACAGCAAAAACAAGCTCCCCACCTCGTGAGGAGGGCGCCAAGAACAACATGGTGCAACTACAACATCAAGGCAAAGGCTATGAAATGATATCGTCAGAGTTCCTTAAAATACAGGCTTTGGTTGCCGCAATAACTAACAGCAAATGCACCAGCAGAATGAGAAAGTACAGAGGTTAGAAGCACAGATCAGAAAACGTGCATCTAATAAAAGGAGAAAACCTACCTCCAGGGAAAAGAATGTGAGAACACAGGAAACTACTGTCATAACAGGCCAACAGCATTGCTAGTTACACAAGCAGCACAGCCCAGAAAGAAAACCAGAGCAGGAAGACACCTTCCCTTATTTTTATTTGTCCCAGTTGGACAAGGTTTTACAGTTGAACTCCCTTCCGCTCTGCAGGAGCTGGGTGCTGCTCTGACCACTGTCAAAATACCCTTTTCAATCTCTGTGCTGTATACTTTGGAAAAAAGGTCACTCATTGCCTTCCAAGAGTCCTCTCACATTAATTCCCTATCCACTAGTTTTAAAGCAGTCAGCTTTTTTAGGTGAAACTCCTTCCTCCACAGGCTTGTGATGGAGACAAACTGAAGTAACTTAATGCTCAGGAAGGGTAGTAGGCTATTATGTTTAGTACCCTTTTTTATTATATGCCATTCCACTTCTGTATTCATATCCCACATGAATATTAAGTGTTTCCCTGAGTACATTTAACAGAAAGTTATGAGGGGAAGGAAATGAATATCAGGAGAATCAACTCTGTATATCCTGGCAATCAGCAGTCTGCTGTTGCATAAGAGACCAAAGTCCAACACCTGAGTCTTCAGATACAAGTTACTTGAGTCTATCCCCTATTTTCTATTCTAGGAGTCTCTAGATGTCAAACTAAATCTTTCAGCACTGATTTTATGCCCAAAAGCAAGAGTAGACAGCTCTTGCTAAGCAGACTTGGAACAAATCACACTTTTTGAGGCGTTAAAATTCACAGTATTCAGATGCCTCAACAAGTGCTTCATTCTGCTTCCTATAGCTGCAATTGCAGCAAGAAGAAGCTGCCTTGTTACCTTCAAGTCCACCCGTTATTTAGAGAAAACGCCTTTCCAGAGAGAAACAAATACCAAATATTTAGTCTTCAAGCAGAAAACAAAAGCATTTAGAACAGGAAAAAACAGACTGCTGAAAAGGGCTGTTGGGCCACAGGAACAAGTTTGGGTTGGTACCACTAACAATCTGTCTGAAACAGAATGAAAAGCCAAAGAAAAGATGACCACACAAAACAGTCAAATGCTCATATGCAAGCACCCTCTCAGCACGTGCCTTAGCTCTTCCTTTGGCCATGACAGGCTAACTACCTCAACAGCCTCAGAGGTCTTCACAAGAAAGAGCTATCATTATTTGTTAGAAATGCACGCTCTCTAGACTGAGAGTGTACCAGTACAACAGAAAAGCTCCTTTGTAATACCAGGACAGTGTTCAACAATGCCTACTGGAAAGAATAAGGGGTAGCAAAGCCCTGTTTCTCTTACACAGTTGCCTGGGACATTCAGGTTCAGTTTAAGGATGAAGCATCAAGACTTTTAGCTGCACAGATTTCAGGCAAGACGCAAACAGTTCTCATTTGTAAGTAGGCACTCTGGATAAAAACAGAAATACATTTACTTACAGATATCACATATGAGCTTTACTACTAGAAAAGGGGAAAAAAAACACTGCTGTTTTGCTCCCAAAAAGCAAGAGAAACAGGAAACTGAAGAAAAACAAATGCTGGATCCCCCCATCACCCCAAATGGAGGCTGAAACACACTTTGAACTGCACGGGAAAATTAACTGCCTCACTTTCACATCCTGCTGAGAGTCCTGTTTTTGGATAGAGTTCAGCATATTTTAATCTCATTTTCTATAAATTTTCTGCAAAAGTAGACACTGGAATTCAGGTGTGAATGATACCTCTCCTCTCTCACAGGGCTTCAGTTCAGATTTGTCAGACTGGTAATAAAGCAAGCAAGAGTTTGGCCATTCAAATCACTTGTTTCAACTGCAAACACTGGAATCTCTCAACCTGTCAATATTTGAGGAATGTTATTTTCTACAAGTTAAATTCTTTGCTGCAATCCTCACCTGTAACATGCCCAAAATAGGAGAATCAACCCAACAATGATTTTTCAGCTCACTGACCATACTGAAGACAGGTTCCAGTCATCCAAAATAAAGAGAAACTATTTTATAATGCAAAAAAATTCAAATACAAGACCTTCAACTATTTTTAACTAATTAAATAGTGGCTAAATAGCAGCTTTTTTCAAAATTAAGTGATTTGAACCCATACATTTTTCCACCGACAAAATTCCTGTTTTTCAGGCTAAGATTTGCTAGATTAAAGTCGTATTTCAATCTTCCTTGGAGGAACTCAAACTTAAAAACCCACATATACCCAACCTTGTTCAGCTTCACTCTGAATATCTGACATTGATCTTAACCTTTGTTTGATCAGGTGTTTTTGACCAAGCATGATCCAAAGGGTCAAGAAGCAGCATTTCATTCCTGCCCAAGCAGCACTATGGAGTGGAAGGCTGTTAGCTATCCTAACATGAGCTACCACCACTACAGTTCCTTAGAGCTGTGGATTTTAGGACTGTGCAACAACAGTGGGCAAGACACATGACTATCATCTGGCAGGTACAATCAGAAGCCACCTGGAAAAGGACTGTTTCTCAATTCCCCCATAGTGGATTGCAACATTCCCTCCAAACTAAAAGGAAAATTCTGGTTGGGGGTTGATTTATTTTAGGTACTTCTGTGGAAGAGCTTAACAAAGGGACATGAAAACTACAGTGTTCATGAATTTTGTGAATTGTAGCTTGTTAGTAGCCTTGAAAATACACCACAGATGCCAAAGTGAGAAAGTATAGAGGCCCATTCTACCAGAAACAGGAAGTTTTGACCCAGGAAGCCACAGTGCAAAGCAGCATGGCACAAAAACCCCATGAGTAAAAACATTCTTGATTCACACATATGAGCTGGGCACAAGTGTCTCAAACTGTTTTGCATCTGCAACCCACATACTTTACCATACACCATGCAAGTGGAATTTTTTTGGCAAAAGGAAAAACAAAATCTACACAAAGGAAGGATCCATAGAAGCAATTTTAATGATAGCTCTGAACTCTGCTCTCCCCCGCCAATGGGATTTCTGTGATCTAAACACCATGAGATTAGAATAAGAATTTATTCATGCTCAACAGTGCTCAAACTTCGCCACACCTAATATACTATGGAGAACTTGACAGAAGAACAAGAGGATTTATTGTAGCAGGAGTTTGCCAGAAGTTTTTTTTCTCTTCCCAAAACACACATTTACAGGTAATGGCAATTACTATTCACACATGGCTTCATAAACTACAAATAGCTACCCTCAAAGAACAGCAAACATCAGCCTCAGGACAGAACAAGCTATAAGGGCATAAGTGTCATATCCCACTATAAGGAAAATGGCATATCCCTCAGTTATGCACTAGAGCTTAGCCTATTTAACTTTTTAATACAGATTACCTACACGTTTAATCTGGACATGAATAAATTCATAATGTTCCACATCAACAGTTTTCCTGCTGCATCTAAGAGGAAAGAGTTACCCCTTAAATCCCAGAGAAAGGGCCTCAATTACACAGCATTTCAGGGCTCAGAGTAAAGGACTTTTATGATCTTCTCATCAGGTATTACAAGGCTTAAATCTGGTAAGAGGTAGCCCAGAACATAGCCTCCCTGACAGGACTGAAACTGGGATATGTGAAGGCTCTTGCACAGACATTGCTCCCACATAGCTTACAAAACATAAGGAAGATGCTTTTCTTTTTCTCCCTCAGTTCCAACAGGGCAGGGAGAGGAGGAAGGAGGTTAGAAACTAGGAAAACAGCATACGGTGAATTATTCTACACTGCACAAAATGCCAGGCAAAACCTATGCTACTACCCAGAGATGAGAATAAGACTCATTCAAGATTCAAGTAAGGCTTCTGATTATGCTCTTCTTACCTGGGGAGCAGAGCCAACACTGACACAAAGAAAGCTAACAGAATCAATTCACACTGAATAAAAATATACTTACAAAGCACAGATCAGACAAACAGCAGCAGCATTCAATGTTTTTTTTGACTTAATTCTAGACCTTAGCTTTAGCAAATTGCGCACCTATGAGTGAGACCATCAACAAAAATACAGCAAAAAGCCAAACACTTATTTGCACTTTTTTTCTCAACACTATTATAAAGCATTTCCGTACTTTCAGGAAGCTATTTCTAAAACTTGCTGGTTTATTGACACTAACTTTGAACATTAAGATCTTTTAATGAAAGGGAATACCTTTCCCTCACCCCTGCCCTAAAAGCACCTTCTTTCAGTGTCATTAGCCACACAGCCAAGAACATCATTCCAAAAACACAGGTGTCCTGGCTTTGTTTAAAGAAAAAAGCCACCCCACAGCACAGTTGCATTTCATACCAGTGAACAGACTGTTGAATTCCCAACTGCACCCTTCCCTCCCCACACAAACTATCTGCCAAGCAGATAGCTGTAGTAGTATCTCATAAATATCCATTCACACTCAAATATTTAAAGTTTCACACATTTATTGTTAGCATAAAGTAGCCCAAGAAGTCACTAGAGCATGCAAGTACTGACACCTAACTCAATGGTAGAGATTCTTGGAAATGAGATCATCATCCCACTGAGCATTTATAAACAATAAATACTCTGCACTTCCATCCTCAAAGAGCTGGTTTCCTTCCATTTTAACCAGAGCTCTAGGTCACAAGCTGTATGTCCTCCCTCCCCCCCCCCCCCCAAAAAAAAGAGTGAGGTACTGGGAAAAATCCTACCCTGCCAGACATCTTAAAATACCTCTTCCTGCTCCCTCCAACCCCTGAGACCTATTAAGGTAAAAAACACCACAAATAATTTATTTTTGCAGTATTCTTCATTCAAAAAAAAAAAAAATCAAAATGAAACCATTCTTCCACACAGACTCAATTTAGACTTTAAGTTAAACATGCACTCAACAACCTTAGGCAGCTGCTTTGAAAGTGCAAAATTCTAGTCTGTTCTATGCACAAAACAATTCCAGAATGGACATTTAGCAGGCATAACACCAAGGAGTTTACTCTTTCCCTGCATAATAGCAAGTCTTTTTCAATTTAGCTTAAACTTTCTCCCAAGAAAGGCAGCAAAATGCTCAATAGCCTTTCCTCCCCTAAAAAGAGGTATAGTATACATCAAAAAAAATCCTTTCCCCATATAAACAATGCAAAATGCATTTTAACTCTCTTAGAAACGGAATGCAGTAGCTTCTCAGCAGGGCTCTGCAACACTAGCACAAGCCAGCGATATAATATTCAGCTGAAACTACAAAGACAACTTAATTAGGCAGAATATAAATGACTAAACTGGAACTGGTGATTAATACTGTGTTAGCTATCCTACTTCTGAGAGCAAAAAAAGAAAAATGTGATGCCACTTCTAATGACCCTGATCCACAGCTTAAAATATTCCAGTATGAAATGACAAAGAGCAAATCCTCTTGCTTTTCCCTCTCCTACTGAAGTACTGGTCCACTATGACCTAGGCAGCCTGAGCTAACAGAATTATAGCTAGAGATGTTGCAGCTTCAGGAAATCCAATCCCACCCCATTTTAGATGCAACAAGAGCCAAAACAGGCCCACAGCTGAGAGGTGATCAAGGGTTCACCCATACAGAGCAGCATGGTAAGTAGGAAGCTGAAAGTATTTCAGAGAGATCATACTAACACACCTTACAAATGTTTGACTATCTACTTTAAAGAAGGCCCCATGCCTCAATCCTCACACACACACACTTACCCAAAAGTAGTTTCTGTTAACAACAGTTTGGACTCAGCCCCCAGCAGGGCAGGGTGGGCCAGTGTGGGAATACGAGCGGAGCTGGAAGCACCTGGTGCAATGGCAGAGGAAGGAGCAGGTAAACGCGGCCCCGCAGCAGCTCTACCCGGGAAGGCCGCTTCCTCCATGTGGCACTCGCGGCACCTCACCCAACAACAACTCCGGGTGAACTCCCGGAGGAAGCCTCTCCCAGCTCCTCCGGCTTCCTTTCATGGAAGCGGACAATGGCAGAGCCTGCCAGAGAATTTCGCGTTTTCCCAAACTCCTGAGGCCAGGGGGGCTGCTCTCTTCCTTTTGCACTCGGGGAGAACAGCTAGGAAGCACTTGCCCTCTGTCCGCCAAGTGAAACTAAGCTTTACCGACGTCCCGAGAAAACGGCACACACCCAAAGCTGGCGCCTTGTGCACACCCGCTTAAATGGCTGCCAGCTCCCAGAGGATGTTGTAGCGAAGAGCCCCGCTCTCATTCATATACGCGATACGGATGCCCGAAGTGCGGGCGTTTCAAAGGGGGAGAGAGGAGAGGGCACCGTGTACAGCGGGGAGGCGGCGCAGGGGCCGCCCCGTGCCGGGGGCAGCGGGCCGGGTGACCGGGCCGGCGGGGCACCCGGCGCGCACGGCAGAGGAACTCACCCAGGGCAGCAGCCTGCTCGCTAAGTTTCGCCAAGTTGAGCGGAGGGCGAGGCGGCGGCGGCGCACTCAGGAGTCCCTCCGCTGCCTGGCTTAGTCCATGGACACGCGGCAGAGGCGAACGCGGACCCCGGGCGGGCAGCCCAGCGCAGCTCACCACCACCGCGGCGCGGTGCTACTCCGCTGAGCCGCGCTGCCCCGCGGCTTCCGTGCTCGCTGCGCGGGGCCGGGAGCCGTAAGAGCGAGGAAGTGCTCTCATGTCCCTCAGGCCACGCCTGGCGCGGCGCGGCACACACGCAGCCTCGCTCCACACAAAGGCGACTCGCAGGAAGCTCTGCTCTGCCGCCGGACTCGCTGCCGCCCCGGATTCCCTCCAGCCACCTACTTGCCCCTCATACCTCGGCCCTCCGGGCGGCTTCGGCTGCGCTGACCCCGAGGCGTCCAGCGGGGGGGCGCCCCGGCTCGGCCGTCCCGCCCGCAACCCCGAGGGAGGCCGGGCGGCGGCCGCCTCCGCCCCTCCCCCCGGCAGCGGGAACAGTCGCCCCTCAACAGTGGCCCCTCGCCGCCCCAACCGCCGCTCGCGCCCCAACGGTGGCCCCTCGCCGCCCCAACCGCCGCTCGCGCCCCAACGGTCGCCCCTCAACGGTGGCCCCTCGCCGCCCCAACCGCCGCTCGCCCCTCAACGGTGGCCCCTCCCCACCTCAACCGCCCCCCTCAGCCCAGCTTCGGCTTCTCCAGCCCCAAGTCGGCAGTTCAGTTGAAGGAAACCCGTGACGGCTCATTAAGTCTCTTAGCTCCCCCCCCCCAGCATTTGTTCTAGGTTAGTTTTCCAGTCAAGATAGCAGCGACGGCCGGGCTGTGGAAAACGCTTAGAAAGCTACTGGCACCGTGCAGTCCCTGCACGCGGCCCTCTCCCCAGCCGGGCACACGCATTGCCCCCATGGGAAAGGTCTTGCAGTTAAACAGCACTCATTGCTCAGGGACTTTCAGAATAAGAACAAGCCTCCTCAGGATCAGCAATTTCAGGGCAACCTTGAAGCACAAACTGAGTTTACCTGAAAGGCTGGAAAACCAGAAGGCAAAAAAAAAAAAAAAAAAAAAAACCAACCAAACACCCCCAAAGAGTATCTTGAGTCAGCAGATATCCCAGGATTTTTAAATCTCCCTTTTAAGATGCTGGGAAGGTAGGCAGGAAAAGGAAATAGGGGCTGACTCACATCTTTTAAAGCCATGTGGTGAGCAAGGGAGAGCTCACACCTGAGGTGAGCTCACACCTGAGGTAATCGCACTGCCTGGCAGGTGGGGAGATCCTGTCCTTCTCATCAACCTTCTGCCTACCTGTGGGAGATCTGCCCACCAGGCATCCCTCCAAACCTGTCCTTATGTTGAGGTGTCAACGGAATGGCCTCTAGTCTCCTGGTGTCACTGCTACCTGCCAGTTACCTCAGCTTCTCTATCTCCATCTGCATTTTCCATCTTGAACCTCCCTGTCTTCTCAAATTATGGAAGAAAGGTACTACTGTCCTCCGTAAGACTCATGCATGCAGATCAAAAGCAGTATGGCTTGCTTTGGAAAGGGATTTCAGGAAGCAGGCTGGATGTGAATGAGGATGTACGCTGAATAACTAGCTATAAAGCCAAGGACATGGGCAGGAAACCAAAGCTTTCCTCAGGGGTAATGCTTTGTACCCCAGTTGGTTTCTAGTGTAGCCAGTAACTCACTGCTTCTGTTGATTTTCCCCTTCCCTTCTTTTCCATGTCTTATAATCTCTTTTGACCCAAGGAAAGGCTTATGTCGTCTTCTTTCTCTTCTTTAAAGATAAAGCAAAACAGTATTTTCTTTAGTGCCTCACTAACTATGAAAAGTACTGCACATTTGTGTGCAGTAAGGCAAGGTTAAGGAAGGTAGTTCAGTGCCAGAGGCGTTATGACAGGCCTTTTGGTATTCTCTACACTTCACCTGCTTCAGGCCTGGAGTTTTGGGGCTTCCTTTTTCCTCCTAGATCAGCAGCAACAGCTCCTCACAGAGATGGCCACAGTCCCATTGAAAGTCAGCTAATGGGTAAGAAGAATGGTTGAGGGAATAAAGCAAGCTCAGTGCTTCTCTTATGTGATAATCCTCCACTGGGTCAAGGCTGACAACTAAAACAGTGCTACTTAGAATAAATATGCCATAAATGCACAGTCCCCTTCCCCACATCTATTTGAAGTCTGAGGACGCAGATAGATACTAGCACATCAGCCACGCTCTGGTCACATTGTTACCAGGGGCCAAAATCAGTGACAACATTATCAAGATTCCTTCTTATTCTTTACCTGCAATTGTTAAAAGAAAAGTAAATAAAAAGGTTTTGTTCATTTCTTCAAAGCTTAGATTCTGACACAATCTCATGAATGCAAGAGATTACATTTGTGAACGTCTTAGGCACAGGCGTTATGACTGCTGCCTTAAACCAAAGGCAGGAAAGGCTGAACATTTCCAAGGGCACAGCTAGGTTCAGCTATCTTCCTTTTCCCCAAAATACCCATTCAGGTCTCTGATCTGAGACTGGAGAAAGGCATCTTATTCTGAAGATTGTTGCACTGTAGCAGCTTTTCTAGACTCCTCTGTTTGCAGGCCTTCCTGAGCTTGCTAAAGGCTTTTTAGAAACCAAAGCAAAATTGAATTGTCTGGTAAAGCTGAAAGAAGATGCCAGAAGAAGAATCATCTGAATTTTAGGGAGGCTGTAAGTGAGGAAGGGGAGCTAGGAAATGTCACTTTAAGGATTAAGGTGGTAAAAAGTGCTAGAAGGAATCCTTTCACCATCTTGGACGCTCCTACTTCAGTCACCTTGCAGAGCATTGAGTCGCATCCCCAGTAAAGTCCAGAGCCAAGGCAGAAAGCTCCAGTACACTCTTTCTGTAGGAGACGAGAAGACAGAGGATGCAATAGTAACTGCTAAGATTCGGCAGGGAAGACAGCTTCAGGATTTAAGGACTGCAGACTTAGGAAGTGGCTCCCATTCAGGAAAAGTAAGTCTGCAAGCCTCCACTATCAGCTTCTTTATTAACCTGATCTGGCTTTGAATCACCGAGACAACCAGCATCCCAAGTATTTGTTTGGTATAACCTAGTCAGTAGAATAGGGATCTCTTGCAATTTAAAATAGTCTTGCAAAATGGTCAGTGTTAGTAGTTCACAGGGTAGTTGAATTGATTGTATTCAGTGTCAACATGGAGATAGCTGGAACAATCTTTTCATTTGCAAATTATTTACCTTTGCCATTGGCATTATCTCTGTTCAGTATGCTTCACTTTGATGCTAAGGAAATTAGGGTAGAAATCTCATCTGTCACAGAAACATTATAAGTGTGAGGGCAAATTGGAAGACTTAAAGACAGTCACTTCAGCAGTCAAAGAGTGTAACAGTACTGCAGAAGTAAAAATGGAAAATTTGATTTTTGAGTGAACTTTTACAGGCCTAAGTTCATGCATAATTTGTCATTGCTGTTTCCTCTGGCCATTACAAAATGTTTCCTGAAATTAATGAGGAGTAGCTGGTGAAAAGTGCCAAGACCAGAGCTATTCACCAATTCCAATGTATATTTGACAGCATTATCAGCAGCAGCAAACACAACCTTGCAGTGGAAGAAATTCCTATTTGTGCAGGAAGGTTTCTGGAAATCAGCTGTTACACTTGGAATTATCATGTGGTTTTGATAATTATGGGGTTAAGAGAGATATGGGAGTGGGGAAAAAAAGCCTGGAGAAGCTACTGAGGAACTTTAAACGGTCTCAGATACTACAAAATCAGTAGCTAGACCTAAAGCAGTAAATTGAAAGCTGAAGTATTTTGGGGAAAACCATTATAAAATTTCCAAGAGCAACTAGAAAAAAGAATGCATTTGGATGGAATTATTCAAGTATCCAGTAAAATTAGATTGGACCCCTCTAGTTAAGTTAGAAAGAGTGATTAAACTTTATTCATCACTTTTGCACATTATTTTCTCCATCTTCCCAGCTCTCTCTACTGTTAACAAGTGGCCATTGCACTTCTCTACTCCAGCTCCGCTAAATAAGCTTCCAACAGAAGCGCTTTTGGATAGAGGAAACCACTGAGGCACTAGTCGTGTCCAAAAGGAATATTACTAAAACATCAGTGAGGATTACAGTGAGTCTGTTAATAATTTATTCCCTCCAAACTCATTTATATAACACAGACTGTACCCTTCAACACAGTATATTCTTACTTTCCTTTTTTAAGAAGGTGAATGTCCACACAAGTAAAAAGTTTGTGGGAATAGATGCCTTTTCCAAAAGCTTTCCTCTAGCATAATAGTAATCTTCAGTGTTCAGGTTCTGGCATCTTTGTTATGCAAATTTTTTACTGCAGAAAAAACCTCAGATTTACTACTGGCCTTTATTTAGGCTGGGGAAGTAGTGCCATCCAGTGGCTCAGAGATAAAAATAAATTTGTTCATTCTTTCATTTCTACCAAAATGCATCACAGGAAACACTTCAGAAAATGGCAGGCATCCCTTGGCATTCTCCTCTCTCTATGGATATTTGCAAATAGCACGAATTGCAGGCAGTTTGGCAGCAGTGGGAATGCATAACCCACACAGTGAAACAAAATGCAGAACAGGAAAAAAACAGAAAACACCCTCTGAGACAGACCATCTTTCTAATGGATTTAAAAGGACAGTGCAGCTAGGAAACCTAATTGGTATTTTTAAAAGGACAAGTAAAGCCCACCTTCCTCTATTACATCTAGGCCATTGATTTCACAGCATTTTCCTTTTTAAAATGTTTTTTCTTAATCTTGTTTTTGTACTGAAAAAAAGAGAAGAGAGTGTTATGAAGAAACAAGGGAAAGTTGATTGGAGAGAAATGACTGTAGGGGAGTTTGGTGCTGATTTTTCTCTCAAGCCCAGAATAAACAAAGTTTCAATTATTAGAGCTGTTTAATCCAAGGAGCTTCTGGGATCCAGCTGAGTGTTGAATTGTGATGTCGTATTTGATGTAATTTTGAAGGAGTGGTTGAAATTTTGTGTACATATTGTGTTGAAAGAAAAAAAATCCAAAATATTAAATGTATATAAGAAACTGGGCCAGCAGAGGTAGCTGTTGCTACATCAAAATCAACAACTATTAAAAAACATTTTTAAATGAACATTCTGCTTTTAAAGTAGAAAACACTTTCTTAAACCAGCTAATTCCGACCTTGTATGGTCTCCAGCATTGAAAATTCATCTAGAATTCATTTATTTTTCATTTACTACTTTGCATTTTTATTTCCTTAAGACTGCCCATTTCAAATTCCTATTAACTGTTCCTAGTTCCTACGAACCACATATTTTCCATCCTGTCTATTTGTATTTTGTTAACATGGAGTTCAAAAAGGATGAGTCAACTCTAAATAATCCCAAAGTAGACTTGAAAAAACAGATTATCAATAATAATTCTTCTGAATTTTTAAAATGCCATTTTGACCCTTTGTGGCTCCAAATTTTGAGCTGATATCTGAAAGACAGGTAACAAAACTTTGAAATTTGGGTTATGTAACTCCAGAATCGAGAAGAAATACACTGTTCCTCTAGCTGTTTACATGAACTGTCACTGTTAACAGTCATAAGACACACTCTCCCAGTCCCAGAGGTCTCACGTGGTTACCATATACATGCCATTGCTGCAACTGACAGAGCGCAGGGAACTCTCAGTCTCCATGAGTATTTGAATAAACAATTCACAAAAGGAATTCACAGGCCTTTTAAAAATGTTTTTACACTAAAGGTACATTTCACCTTGTTGAAGCATTAACATGCTGGACATGATGGCTTCCTGCCTCTATTTCCAGGATCACAAAACACTTGATAGAAACATTATCTCTTTACATGGCCATGGCATTCTTATTTTAGACCTTCAGCAGTCTGACTTAAAAGAACCAGGGGCCAATTCTGCCAGACCAGAGGGAATCCAATTGCACACAGACAAAACTGTAACACCAGAAACCCTCCTCTTGGAGGGGATGCTTTCCAGATTAAGTTCTAAAGGCACTTCACTTTATCTTAAATTTCTTAGAATTTATGGGGCTTCCATCCCACACTCCAAGGACTGTTTCTGCATTTCACATTTCATGTTTATGTGAAATACATAAACAGCCCTTGAAACAAGGCCACAAATCCAGGTTTCTCTGAGATCAGTATCTTTTTTTGCATGTCTTTGTGCAAGAGCTGTCCTCTGCAAGTGGCAAAGCCTTCCAGGTCCCGCTAGAAGGAAAACTCAAAACTCAGCAGGAGCTGTGATCCAGAAGTCTCCTCCTATTAGAAATGAGATTTTATTAATAGCAGCTTGCAACTGTAAGAAACAGTAGCTCCCAGCCATTTCTTTCAGGACCTCTTTTGTTTCCCTCCAGTTGCACTCCAAGTAACAATATGCCAACTGCAGACAAGCAGCCATTTACATAATGCTTCATACTTTATAGGTTTGTAGAGGAAGAGTTTTAGGTGCCTGTCATCAGGCAAGGACTCATGATATAGGCATTTCTTTTCAGTCATAGAACCCAGGACAAAAAGCCCTCAGACACAGTTCCTTATGTCTTGGAGTGAACTCTTGGCAGCTGTCTGGCTTTTCCGGATCCCATTCAAAGAAGTCCACCTCCACTCAGGCATTTTATATCTCTGAGCACCCAGTAGCTTTTCTGGACACCAATACAAGCACCAGGTACCTAAAAACTAGGAACGCCATACTGACTCTTTTTGCATTTAGCCCAAAGATTATGGGAGACCATAGCTGATTTAAGATTTCTCACCTGGAGAAATAAGAACAAAACCTCACAAGATGGACTCAACCCCCTTCCTTTAGCCTTTCTAAACACCTTTCCTCCTTCCAACCTTTTCCAAAAAAGGAATGATTACAAACGGATGTGAGGGAGGAAGAATGTAATTTTTACTATTCTACTCTCATTAAAATGGCATACCTCCCCAATAGAGAAAATTGTCTTGGTATTTGCATCTGCACAGCAATACAATGTGTTCTTACTGTTTATACTGTTTGTCACATCAGAAACCTTTATACAACATCAGGGTACTTTTTTACTCAAGTAGCTAAACTAACCAAGAGAATCAGTATATTTGAGCAAAGATGCACAAGCATCTAGTTGAATTTTCTGAGGCAAAGGTGGGAGGAGACACACACGAGTGCAGAAGATTTTGTCGCTGCAAGGAGACTGGATGGAGCCAGGAAGTTGTTTTCAGATGGGCTCATTAGCTCTAGTTCACCACTGGTCTTATGGGCACACATATCCAGGCAGCTCAGAATGTGGACAGAGACAATACATGGTTTTCACAGAATCACAGAATGGTTGAGGTTGGAAGGGACCTCTGGAGATCATCTAGTCCAACCCCCCTGCTCAAGCAGGGTCACCTAGAGCACATTGCACAGGATTGCATCCAGGCGCGTTTTGAATATCTCTGGAGAAGGAGACTCCACCACCTCTCTGGGTAACCTGTTCCAGTGCTCTGTCACCCTCACAGTGAAGAAGTTTTTCCTCATGTTCAGATGGAACTGTCTGTGTTTCGGTTTGTGCCCGTTGCCTCACGTCCTGTCGCTGGGCACCACTGAAAAGAGTCTGGCTCCATCCTCTTGACACCTTCCCTTCAGATACTTGTACACATTGATAAGATCTCCTCTCAGCCTTCTCTTCTCCAGGCTAAACAGGCCCAGCTCTCTCAGCCTTTCCTCATAAGAGAGATGCTCCAGTCCCCTAATCATCTTTGTGGCCCTTCGCTGGACTTGCTCCAGTAGTGCCACATCCCTCTTGTACTGGGGAGCCCAGAACTGGACGCAGTACTCCAGATGTGGCCTCAGCAGGGCTGAGTAGAGGGGGAGAATCACCTCCCTCGACCTGCTGGCAACACTCTTCCTCATGCACCCGAGGATACCATTGGCCTTCTTGGCCACAAGGGCACATTGCTGCCTCATGCTTAACTTGGTGTCCACCAGCACTCCCAGGTCCTTCTCTGCAGAGCTGCTTTCCAGCAGGTCAGCCCCCAACCTGTACTGGTGCATGGGGTTATTCCTCCCTAGGTGCAGGACCCTGCACTTGCCTTTGTTGAACTTCATGAGGTTCCTCTCCGCCCACCTCTCCAGCCTGTCCAGATCTCTCTGAATGGCAGCACAGCCCTCCGGTGTATCGGCCACTCCTCCCAGTTTTGTATCGTCGGCAAACTTGCTGAGGGTGCACTCTATCCCCTCATCCAGGTCATTGATGAAGAGGTTGAACAAGACTGGACCCAGTACTGACCCCTGGGGGACACCGCTAGCTACAGGCCTCCAACTAGACTCTGTGCCACTGATCACAACTCTCTGAGCTCTGCCATTCAGCCAGTTCTCAATCCACCTCACTGTCCACTCATCTAAACCACACTTCCTGAGCTTGTCTATGAGGATGTTATGGGAGACAGTGTCAAAAGCCTTGCTGAAGTCACTGCTCTCCCCTCATCTACCCAGCCAGTCATTCCATCATAGAAGGCTATCAGATTGGTTAAGCATGATTTCCCCTTGGTGAAGCCATGCTGACTACTCCTGATCACCTTTTCCTCCACATGCTTGGAGATAGCCTCCAGGATGAGCTGCTCCATCACCTTTCCAGGGATGGAGGTGAGGCTGACTGGCCTGTAGTTCCCTGGGTCCTCCTTGCCCTTTTTGAAGACTGGGCTGACATTGGCTTTCTTCCAGTCTTCAGGCACCTCTCCTGTTCTCCATGACCTTTCAAAGATGATGGAGAGTGGCCCAGCAATAACGTCCACCAGCTCCCTCAGCACTTGTGGGTGCATCCCATCAGGGCCCATGGACTTGTGGGTGTCAAGTTTGCTTAAATGATCTGTAACCCACTCCTCCTCGACCAAGGGAAAGTCTTCCTTTCTCCAGACTTTCTCTCTTGCCTCCAGGATCGGGGGTTCCTGAGGGCTGGCCTGAGCAGTAAAGACTGAGGCAAAGGCGGCATTCAGTAACTCTGCCTTCTCTGCATCCTTTGTCACCAGGGCACCCACCCCATTCAGCAAAGGGCCCACATTTTCCCTAGTCTTCCTCTTGCTACTGATGTATTTGAAGAAGCCCTTCTTGTTGTCCTTGACATCTCTTGCCAGATTTAATTCCAAACGGGCCTTAGCCTTCCTCATTACATCCCTGCATACTCTGACAACGTTCCTATATTCCTCCCAAGTGGCCTGTCCCCCTTTCCACTTTCTGTAGACTTCCTTCTTCTGGTTGAGTTTTGCCAGGAGCTCCTTGCTCATCCATGCAGGTCTCCTGCCTCCTTTGCTTGACTTCCTACTCATAGGGATGCACCGCTCTTGAGCCTGGAGGAAGTGATGTTTGAATATTAACCAGCTCTCTTGAACGCCCCTTCCTTCTAGGGCCCTAACCCATGGGATTCCTCCAAGTAGGTCCCTGAAGAGGCCAGAGTTTGCTCTCCTGAAGTCCAGGGTTGCGATCCTACTTAGTGCCCTGCCTCCTCCTCGCAGGATCCTGAACTCCACCATCTCATGGTCACTGCAGCCAAGGCTGCCCCCGACCTTCACATCTTCTACCAGTCCTTCTTTGTTTGTTAGTACGAGGTCCAGCAGCACACCTCTCCTTGTTGGCTCCTCCACCACCTGTGTCAAGAAGTTATCACCAGTGCTCTGCAGGAACCTCCAGGACTCTTTGTGCCTAGCTGTGTTGTCTCCCCAGCAGATATCAGGGTGGTTGAAGTCCCCCATGAG
The DNA here is from genome assembly GCF_036417845.1 of Apteryx mantelli. Classification (NCBI taxonomy): domain Eukaryota; kingdom Metazoa; phylum Chordata; class Aves; order Apterygiformes; family Apterygidae; genus Apteryx; species Apteryx mantelli. The sequence continues at coordinate 15,518,769 of NC_089984.1, forward strand.
AACCAGGGCCTGGGATCGTGAGGCTACTTCCAGCTGTCTGTAGAAGGCCTCATCGACTTCCTCTTCCTGATCAGGTGGCCTGTAGTAAACACCCACAACAGTGTCACCCATGCTAGCCTGCCCTTTAATCCTTACCCATAAGCTCTCGACTTGCTCTTCATCCACCCCTAGGCACAGTTCAATACATTCCAGTTGCTCTCTCACATAAAGAGCAACTCCACCACCTCGCTTTCCTGGCCTGTCTTTCCTAAAAAGCACGTAGCCATCCATGACAGCACTCCAGTCATGCGAGCTATCCCACCATGTCTCTGTAATGGCAATGAGATCATGGCCCTGCGACCGCACCTTTCTGCACCTGTCTATGAGTCCTGAGAGAGCCTTTATGGAGAAAGTCCTTATCATGTAGTGAATTTGCAGTGCACTTTGCTGCTCTCTAACCTTCAAACTCCTGTTCCTTTCTCTGTTCCCCAAAACACTCAAGATGGTAGTATACATGAGTCCAATTTCCATTTAGTTTTCAAATTAAAACATACTGGTGAACATATGAATCACACAAAATCCTGGCTGCTTGTGTTGCTTCAGGGGACTGTGAAAAATAGACTAAAAGGAGCGCATAAATATTTTTAGTTAAAATTTGTTAGGTCTGGGCATAAGTATTTTTAAAAGTTAGGATTTCATCCATACTGATGCAATTTTAAAATTTACACAACCGATTTAACCCAGACCAAGGGCAGGCTGCAGTGTTTATGAAGTTTTAGAGTTTTAGCTTGTAGTTTTCATATAGTCAGCAGTATGCACGACCATTTTTTGCACACAGCTCCACACTGGATAGACACTGGCACACACAAATAGGCATATTATCAGTTTCAGAGGTGCAAAATCTCCCTGCAGACAGTACCATTGATACAGCAAGATTTCACAGATTTTACAGCCAGAAGAGAGCAGAATGGCTGTTTAGTCTGACCTCCTGCCAGGACACACAAATTCTACCCTTTAATTGTTTTGCTAGCTTAATGTATTCTAGCCCAAACATTTTTCCAAAGATACCTAGCCTTTCATATACTTCAGCTACTGAAGGATGTGCTGGGTCACTTGATAATCTGCCCCAATTTAACAAGCACAATTTTAAAATTGTGTTTAGACTTTGAAACATCAGCACATCTGGAAAACTCATGCTGTCCTCAAATGTTTTTACTAACAATTTTAACACTTCAACCTAAGTATATATCTGGATATGTCTGGTAATCGTTCTCAAGGATCCTATTGTGCAACACCACATCTGTTTCTAGAAGCAACACCCCAGCCATTGTATTACAGAAATTAAGCTAGGATGGAAACACTACCTCATGTGGTCTCTCATATTGTTCCCTTTGCTTTTAGAATCTTAACTACAAGAAGGAACTTGCCCTGATATCACAATTAGCTTTTGGAGTCAACATTAGATGTCTTTAGTCTTCCTTACAGGGAATCACACAAAGAACAGAAAGACCCAGAGCTAGAAGTTAGCTACCATGAAACTTACTGGGTGGATACAGTGGCAATGTCTCAAATGCAGAATCTCAGAATAATCTAGGCTGACGGAATTTAGTTTCCTAGAAACGTAAATGTGTTTACAGATTCATGAACAAGTGAAAAGCGACGACATTTCATTTACATAAATTTTTATTATCCTTCAACCTCAGTCGGTTACTCCAGCCTTAGCAGGGTTTTGCTCCCCTAGATAGACAGGTTTCAATTGACTGTCTCTGACTGAAAACATCTAGGCTACATCAGATTTTAGACCTAGCCTTTCATTAATACAGTCAGATCCAAAAGACAAGTTGAAACCCTGACCACCTGAAGGGCGACAAAATAACAAAAAAATCCAGAAGTGTTTTCATTAGTTATAACATTTGAATGGAGAATCTTTCCTCTGCATTGATCACTAAACAGTTAAGAAGCAATTAAACTGCATGTTCAAGAAACAGATGCATTCTACATTTCAAGCTGTGATCAGAAACATGCAACTATTTTCCAGCTTATGAAGCTTGTGGTTTTATCTTCTCAGCAGCTTCAAGAACAGATGGAAGGCTGACTTTGTCTCCAAATTCCTTCTCACGATGCTCCAGTAGAACACCCTAGTCAGAGACAAAAAGAAGGAAATTCATACACTGATCCTAGTCTCCCCACAGCAGAAGGAGTTCAAATGATCAACAGCTGAACAACTCCACAAAAGAAGCCTTTGGGCTCTCAGGAGACATGAAAGTCTTCTAAAAGGCCTGCAGTACCTGTCTTCCTGCCCCAATCACATATACTCCTCCCAGCATGAATCCTTCTCCTTCCAGGTTACCACTAAATCCATTTTTCCAAGCACGGAAGAAATTCTGCCAGACTCCAAAGCGGAAGAAGCCTGACATCATCATTTTTCGTCTGCGAGGACCATAGAAGCTTTTCTACAGTGAAACAGAAAAGTCTCAGCAAGCAAGCAAACAAACAAAGCAAATTAAAAGGACTTTTCCTCCCAAATTAAATTCAGGAAACCAGCCAACCCTATATCCAAGAAGGGTTCCAACACAGAAAAGCTGAATAGGCAGAGAGCTGAAAATAAATTGCATCTGAACTGATTTCTTTAACACGCTACAGGACAACTTACTTTCCACACAGCCACAGCCTTACTCTCCACACTATTGTTATTGCCACCATTCATATGTTTTTTAAACTGATCCATAGGTATCTTAGTATTGTACACATCTACATCCATGCTGCTGACAACAAGGGTGCTTTGGGATAAACGGCTTTGTTGAAGAAGAAGCAGCAGCAGCAGCATGGACATAACAATGCTGGTAAAGAGATACAGTGGTGCCAAGTTCTGCAACTATCAACCTTTTTTTTTTTTTTAATCAGCCTGTTTCTTTCAAACATGCAGAGTAGGGAAGGAAAACAAAAGTTCTTTCCAGTTGCTTTTAAATATTAGATATTCTTTTTCCTTCAGAAGCCAAATGATTTCTAAACCTCCCTTCTGATTTAAGGAGTGAAGCAGGCCCAAGGTTTTGTAGGACATGAGACTGGCAATACAGCATATGCCTGTGTGCTGGGACAAGCCACATCACTGCAATTTGGGCTGTACACGATGAATTATTTATGCCTTCCACCTTTAGACCTTGGCTCACACATCATAAACATCAGCAAGTCACACAGCCAGTGGAAGCAAGGAATATTTATTAAGAGGTCATACTGTTTACCTATCAAAGGGGAGGGGAAGAATAATCCTGCAACATGTTATCAGTGCACAGCTAGAGAACAGCTTGTAAGCTGAGTATGATATATATAGAAAAGCAAAGCTTATTAACTTCTTAAACTACAATGCTACTAAATCCTTTTCCATTCAGACCACACTCTATCTATATTATACAAGCTCTTCAAAGAGAACATCCATAAGCTTTTTTTTAAACAAAAAGAGATAGAACACTGACTTCATTATACCTTTTCATCCAGAAAGATTTCTCCTTTGAAATAATGTTGAAAATCCTCCACTTCGGTCCCTATCTTCTCTTTCACAACAGCATAGAGAGGGACACCCAGCTTGGACAGCTGAGGTTTCAGAGAGGAGAGCTCAGAAGCCTCCTAAGAAAGGAAAAAAACCCAAAACATTTCAGGCGATGGATGGAAGTTAGAAAGTTTCACCTTGAATTTCTGAGTGTCAGAAATATATGTAAGTTCTAGTTTGAGGTGCAAAACAGAAACAGACCTGTAAATCAGATATTCAAGCTAGCTCTGCTCCTAGGCAGATCTTCATCAGATTTACTGGAATTTTCTTCATTAGGCAAAGAGGAAGAATAATTTTTGAGCATTTACTTGATAATAGTAAAATCCTGGAGAAAACAGTTTTAACTCAAAGCTCTAGATTTACCTCGCCTGTGCTGGAACTTCAACTGTTTTTAAGTGTTTACAAGACAGTGAAAGATACTGCCTGCATATCATTTAACATTGCCAGGCCAGAATTTCACATCCTTTTTCTCCAAGTAAAAATACATCATTATCAGACTTTTTGCAAAGCACTTTGAGGGCTCTATGCCAGAGCACGCTATACAAATTTAAAATAGATAATGGAGTGAAGATGCATTTTCCTTCCAAGATCGCCCAGTGAAAATGATCAAAGAATTTCTTTACACATCTTCAGTATCCCAGAAACAATACTGCTTTTCTGGTGTGTGGGAGTATAAGGTGTCACCACTCAACTGTTAGCTTTTTTGTTCTCCTGAAGGAAACCCAACTGCCCAACTTTGTACAAACCAGGAGGCCTCTGAAATTTCCAATAAATCAAAGAGTGCCCATGGTAAATATGTTTCTTCTCATCTTAAATGGAAACAGGTCATTTTTACTGGACAAAATTCCCACAGAGAACTCCACAGACACACAAAAAAGGACACAGTTTACATGCATGCTCTCAGTCAGGTAACTGAAATGCCTTAACAAAGGCTTGCTAGGTATCTAGAATTTACTGAGTACAGGTAGCACACACATAGGGGCTAACAGATAAGAGAAAAGACATTAGAGAAAGACATCAATAGGTGAAAGGGTAAAAGCAGCATTCCAACACTGATGACTTTTTCTAGAGGAAATGGAAAAGGATGAATCAGCATCATAAGCAACCAGTGAGTAGTGAATGTGAGCCTTCGAGGATCATAGCTTACTAAATTTTTTCTTTCCTTTCTGGTTATATAGATCTGCTAATTATTTTCAGTTTTCCCTGAACAAAATGCTTTATGATCTTTTTTTAAAGGTTTTAACTGCAATTTTGTCCTGGATTTTTTTTAAGGTTCAAAACTCTCATAATCAATTAAAAAAAAAAGTATTGTGACAATCTACATGTCTGAGAAAGGGTGTTCCAGGCTAGTGCTGTGGGGTCCTCTGTAAGACCAGAAAGCTCTCCAGAGACAGGGATACCATGTAACCTTGAGTAGCCTTTTGGAAAAAGACATTCCAGCAGTTTGAGGGGGGTTTGAGCAGTTTGAGGTTGTGTCTCCTTGCTTGGCTTTTGGGAGGGTATACAGCAGGAATGAAGTAAGAGCACACTTACATTTAAAATTCTCAAGAGATTAGACTTCAAACAGCATCCTGGGACTAGACCTGACTTGTTTTTCCTTACTGCTATTTTAAAATGATACAGTAACAGAAAGCAAAGCAACCTCTTTTCATGGGCAAATTATTGCACACAATAACAGCTGTACAGTTACTTGCCTTCTCATTGAGATGGGTAATAGAAGGCTCTGACCGTTTCATCTAGTCAAGTGAAATTGTTTTTCTTGCTTTTGTAAAAAACAAACAAGCAGAATACTTACTAGCAGAATACCCTAGCAGAATATTTACTTTCTCCACCAAGGCAGGTACAACCCAAAAGAACAATTCCCAGCTCAGTTTGTCCCTTTCGTAGGTCAACTATGGTTCTTCTGCCACATTAGACTGCTTGAGTTTAGTTTCATCTACAATATTTGGCAAGTCCACGGCACTTTCACAATGGCTAGAGTACTGGATCACTACATGGCTGGATCCAAACTATGAGAAGTAGAAGTTTGACTGTGTTCAACAGGACTAATCTTAAATAATGAAAAAGAAATCTGATGATTTAGGATACAGAAGATAAAAGACTCCATATTTCTTAGGTCTACAGGCCTCAATTTTCAAGGGTGCAAAGCTGTAATTTCAGCAGGATTTGTGACATCCCTTGCAGTGAATAATGGAAACTTCCCCACCATCACTATCAGCTTGGTGGTCTATGAGGTAAAATGGCCACTTTTCAACCCCATCACTGTGGCCAGGGAAGTATATATACTTTCTTGGTGCTTTCAACAACGACAAAGTTCAACATCCTTTCCAAGGTGTAAGATAGTGGGAACCAAGTGTACTTTGTCTCTTGTGGAAAAATAAAAACCTACTGCCCACAGATTGACAGACATAATAAGTCACCTGTACTGAAGCATTCTGCCAGCTCAGAACCAGCGACAGCTGGGATAGGAGCAGCTTTCCTACTGCAGAGAAACACTAATGGACAATAAAAGGTGACTATTCCTTGGATGAGGGGAAAGAGCCAAGTCACAAAAATGTTTGAGGATTTAACAATCCAATATAACTTCAGTTTAGACATTTTAAAAGCTTTCACCATTAAAACACAGAACAATTCTTTGTCATAATTAGCTGAACAGCAGAGTGACTGCCTCTGTTAAATATTTGGTTTTGAACCAGAAGTAAGATGCTGAAAATTAAATTTCTTCCTCTCCATTTTTTTCCTGAAAGAAATATTTATTTCAAATAGACTCTTTACTACTACTTAGGAAGCTAGCATTAAAAAAAATCATTAACTAATTCCTGTCTGACTGTATCCAAAAGGCAGTCAGACAGGTAGGTAGCACATTCTCTTCCTGCCTATGCTATACCTGTTCAAATAAGCAGAGAAATTTAATCTTTCACCTTCCATGGGTTTTACACATAGTTAAGGAATTATTACTGATGGGAACAGATCACTTAATTAAGCGATTGTCATATTAATTACTCCATATTATGGAGTAGTGAATAACAAGATAATAGCTACTTTCCCCCATAGCTATGAAAAAAATAAAGGCCAAGGTGCAAGTTATGGCTGTTCCCAAGAACATTTTACATTCAAATCATATTTTAAGTGCCTCTTCCTACCTACACCAAAGAAGCCCAATACCAATTTAAGAATCAAACTTTGCTTCCCAACCTGCCTTGTGGCAGAGCAGTAACAGTTTGCAGAGACTGTCTGGGAGGAATCAGTGAGTTTCTGTAACACATTCTCCTTGTCTTCTGACTCCTTCCATTCCTGCCTCCCATCTAGCATCAAGAAGAGTGAGGGACTCCGCTTTATGCTCACCTCTCTGCAGAGTTTTGCTGATAAGCTTTGTCTGATGAATTTCTGCCAGTCCAATTTTGGGCTGCTTTTGACCAGAGACTACCTGGCTCACAGAGTTTTATTTTGAACATATGGAATACAACTAGCTCATATGACTCACCACCAATTTGAATTGTGTAGTCTCCGTCCCAAATTATCATGGGCAGATGTAAAAATCCCTGGCAGATGTAAAAATCAGATATCAATTGCCTTCAGTAGGAAAATGCTCAGGACCTAGACCAGCTGCAAAGAAAACTAAAACTAAGTATGTTGTTAGCTGGAATCCAGTTTGGGCTAGGAAACAAGATCCTTCAGATACTTCAGATGTATTTGATGACTGTCCTATTTACCCCCTGTCTTTATCTAAAGGGAAACTATGTAAGTAGAGCTCAACTCTTCCTAACTAATCCCCAAGCCCACCAAGTACCTCTCTGCACAAAAATCATCCAGGTCTTCGCACAGCCATGATCACTGCACCATTCTTCTTCCATAGTTCACCAGCTTTGAATGTTCTTTGTTCTGTTTATACAGGAGAAACATCATGAACAATAATACCAGCCACTCTTGCTTACAGTGATTAATGCTTTAAGGATGAACACAAAGCATTGCAGAGAATTCCACATTCAAATAAAGTTCTATCAGAGAAATTTTTATATGCATAACAGGGTATTAATTGCTTTATTGATTTTTAGGAGTGTGTCATGTTTCACCAACTGTATTTCTATGTAAAACAAGGACCTTCCAGAAATAACAGTTTTAGTGGCTTTTCCTTTACCAGAAACATCTCCTATCAAGGACACTCACCTACTTACTATTACTGGGAAAGACTCAGAAAAACCTTTGAGACAACCAGTGTGGTCTGCATGAAATTGTCTCCCTTACAGATAACCCTCACATAGAGAAAATTAATCCTTCTAAACATACTTCACTCTTCTTCAGAGTTTCCAACCCTACTCTTACAGAGGTTCTTAAATAAACCCAATCATCAAAGAATGAGGGCTCAAATGTCCAGAATCTTACCTGGTACCAAAGTTTTTAGCTCTATCTCCTCTAAAAACTCCAGCGTAGCCTTCTCTGGCTTGGACAAAAACAAGTCAGTGTTAGCAAGGACGATCCCTGTTACAGCTGCACCAATAGCTCCGAGGCCAACAGACCACATGCCCATAGTGAAGAGCCCAATGTCAGGCAGGAAGGACATTTCTGGAAAGTAAAGAAGAAAGCAGCTCTAACTATTGAACATTGATGAAGGCAGACAAGGAAGAACTGGCTTAAATCCACACAGTAAATGGACCTTGTTGGGTTGGCTGGAGGTGATCTGTATACCTCTGCACTGAACTGGGAACTGGGAAGATGTAGATTACATTCCAGTTCTGCTCCTGACCTACATCAAGAATATCACAAGATAGCTGCTACTGGACCGATAAAAACATTCATGACTTAAGTGCTCAAATGCAATGGGGAGGAAGGGGATAGAAGTATATGTTTATAATACAGAGCCTCTAACAAGATGACCTCCTTGTTAGCCACTACCTTAAATTATTACACTAAGACAGTGGTTCATTTCAAAAAAAGAAGTGTTTGTAGAGTAAAAGTTTTTTTTCTAATTTACAATACACAGTGAATTTTACAAATATACTGCAGAAGACTTTAAAAAGTGTGTGTGTGTATATATATATATATTTTTTTTTAAAATATATATATATATATCTAATGTAGAACTGTAAGGAAAAATATTAGTGAAACAGGTAATATTTTTCCTTACAGTTCCACATTAGAACCAAAACAGGCATGGAGCCAAAATCTAAGCAGCATTCAACCCTGCAGACAGAAATAATGTAGACTTTCAACCATTTCATTAGGCACAGTGATCCAACATTACAGACATACCCTGGACAGCACCTTCTGTATGCTGGGCAGTTTCCACTTGTACTAAAGCAGATCTTGCAGAAATCACATCAGGAACAAACCACTAACTCACACCCACCAGTCAGAACAAATAACATTGCAATGGAAGCTATTACATATACTGGCTCAAGTCTTAATATCGCTTGTTGTGACCAGTGACTCTAGTTCAGTAGCAGTTTTATTAAATACCAGCCATGCTCTCCTGAGAAAGCTCCCAAAGCCCTATCCTGACCCTTGTGCATGTTTCACAAACCTGGAAAGGGCTGACAGCCACATTCCTGTGAGGTAGTATCACTTATGAGGATGCAGGAAAGCAAGCTTAGCCCTGCATAACAGGCAAATTTCAAGATTGAACTGTGAGCAATATTTGGTATAAGAGTCATTGGAGTTTTGGCAGTAAAAAAAGTCACTATGCATTTACACCACAACAATTATGTGTTACAAAGGGCTGCAGATTTGCAAAGTGACCCAACTTTCGGGTTAGGCAACATCAAGAATTGAATTTTTTCCAGAGCCATCTGCAAAACCCTGTTCCTTGATATGCTATTTTGGTAGGTATTGCCATCTGTGTATACTTTTGTACACAAGAGAATGTTTTTTCCATATATACAGGAAAAATACAACTTTTTTGAACTATGACTGGCAACAAACCATGGACACACACACTCTTTATCCTCACAATCAGCTGTTGTTAGAATTCAGAAAGTAAAAACTAGTAAAAAATAGCTTTTGTGTCAGAGCTACATTGCCCCAAACTTTCAGGGAGGAAACCCCTTTCCACTTCCATCCTTGAAACTAGCTCCAGAACACTACTGATGAACAAATATAACCAACTACCCATCTGCAGAAATAGTTGGAAAATTTTTGAAAACCAGATTGTTTTATTCTTTTAGCACCATATTTAGTTCCAAGGAAGACAGTATCTTAGTATCTGGAAACATGCATAATCCAAGAACCTGAACAGGAAACAAGGTCAGTTTACATAAACATAATGCAGATAAGAGAACAGAATCTAACCAGTTTCCCTGCTTATTTCTAACATAGGGAAATTCCTTGTCATTATCTGCTTTCTCTACATACTTTTTAAACACAAAGTCATATTATAATGACAATTTTTTGATATCTGCTTCTGACTCATATCAGAGACCATCCTGACCCCAGCCTTTGGAATGACCAAAATGTAACTCAAAATGTATTGCTGTAATGCAGCAATATCCTTGTGTTAAGACTTAAAATCTCCTTCAGCATACCTAAAGGCTATAGCCCTGTTCCCTCCCAGCACTTCCAGCTATTATCCAGCCATTCTTTGGGCTTGAGTCTTGTCTGGTCCAGACCTGTTTTTCTCCTAATTCTTAGTTACAAGAGAGGGGGGCAAAACCCAAGTATTAATGCCTTGTGCATTTAGTTTGTCTAAAGAAAGTTTTGACTGATTAATGAGCAAGTTCTCACATAGCTTTATTATTATTATTAGCATTGCTACAGGCCAGTGTCACTCTAATATTTCACCCCACTCAGTTTTAGTGTTGATAGGAGATCACCAAGCTTAGTCAACAGAACTCTTCAGTTTGACTGGATTCTTTGATCTCTGCTCAGTGACAGAAGACGGCTCAAAAGTGTGCATGTTCTGCTATTTAAGTAAATACGGGCATGAAAAAAGCAGTTCTGCACAGTGGTACCGAAATTCCTCCCCTGCTAAGCAAACGCCATACAGCGAGCCACTCTGAACGATACATGTGGGAAACAGCAGCCAGGATTATTCAAACGATCACTAACAACCTACGCTGAGCCCTGACACGTTTGGTTCATTGAAATGCAAGTGAAGAGACTAAAGAGAAAACAGCAGAGCATTTGCAACTAGCAGCTTCACTTCTTTTTAGGTGCTGTTTATGAAGGCAATCTCCAAAAAAAAAAAGCTCCCCCCCAAAAAAAAAACCCTCCACACCCTTCCTTAAAATACAAGCACTACTGCTTTTTGATCAAAGCCTATGAGTTTTTAAACATCAAGTGATACATCCACAACGAAAGACACGACACAGCATCCCGTAAGCGCTCACCACTTGGGTCAGTGCACTCACCAGCACCCATGCAGCCCGCCCGTTGACAGGAGGCAGTCGGAGCGCGCCGTGCCCGCGCCTGTGCCCGCGCCTGCGAGAGCAGTGCGGAGAGCTGAGCGAGCGCGGCCCAGCGAGCGCGGCAGCGCAAGCAGCCAGGGGCAGGGCTAGGCAGGAGGCCAGCGCTGCAACCTTTGCTTGCGGTCAGAACATGGCTCGCAGCATTTTTGAGCAATACGTGCCATGGGCTCCCCGCAGGGGCGTTATGAACGAGCAGCTGCCCAATCCACAGCAGGATTGTTTTAAAGGTATCTTAATTAGTCAGTTTTTTTTTTTTTTAATTAACCACATGGTTACCCTCTTTGTGCTGGGGGAGGAGGAGGTATAAGGAGCAGGAACTATGGAAAACATTCATGAAGCTGAGAACACGGCACTAAACCTTAAGTTCTGTGTGTTTTTCTGTAGAGCTGTGCATTTTTATAATAAAAATTTTCCCTGTGTTTCAGTCCATTCTACTTCTAACCTCCCCACCACTGTATGCCAAAACAATGTACACAATCCTGGAAACAATTAAGAAGCCATCACAATGTTGGAAAAAAGTTTCAAATTAGAGAGCTGTACTGGTGGAAGACTGCCTGAATTAACCCAGCATTTATATGCTAGGTCACCAGCTTTACTGATAACATCCCTTCACTAAAGGGCATTATTTTCTCTGGAACTACCAGATTTGCAAGCTCTCAACTCTGCTAAAATCTCCACTCCTTCAAACCTCCAAAAGTGAGCGAACACTTCTCTTTACAGAGAACAAGCTGAAATGAAAAAAAACAACAAAACAAAAATAGGAAAAACATCTTTTTGTGGTGACCACAAGACCCCAAGAGGGTAGTGAGTTGTTTTATGGTTTGTCAGTACTCAGCTAACCTGTATTTAAAAAAGCTTAGTCTTAATTCTTCTGTAAATGTCATTTGATGGTCTTTATGTCAAGAAGATCAATTAAAACATGGTTTTGTAGATGTCTCATTTCTCTCCCACCCACAACTAGAGAAAAAATGTAATTAAGAGGATAGCTATCCTTAAACATTTATTTTATCAGTGTAAACAGGAGACATCACAGCTGTGTCAAAAAAAAATGCTGGAAAGTCTGTTTTTGAGTGTCAATAAACGTCACAGTAGCACATGGAGTTAGTTAGATACTTTTCATAAGAGTACTGCTGAGCAAAAGTGGAAACAGTCAGTGGGCATTTTCACAAGCTGGATGGCACCAGCAATATCCCCCAGTCTGAAATTTTTGTTCATCGGTTGGTTTTGACCATTGCTTTCCCTTCCCTTCTCTCCCCTCCCTCTTCCAACTTTCCCAAGACATTCCGTATTGAGCCTAAAAATCCTTCAGAGCTTTGTCACGACTTGCACACCCAAAACACAAACTGAGCTGATTAGTTTTTATGAGACATTCCCCCCAGAAATGAGTCATCAGATTACAATTATCTTTGTAAATCTCTTAGAAAGAATATTTACAATTCACAATGATCTAGTGACATGCAGCAAGATTTGATGAGGCCTTACATACCCTTCAGGATGATGAAATACAACATCCTGATCTAACTTCAAAGTTGGCCCTGCTTTAAGTGAAGGTCTGACTAGAGTGCCTTCAGTGGTCCCTCCCAAACTCAGTCATCCCACGAATACCAAAATCAATACACCGATTCAAAAGTCTCCTAGCATTTTTGAAGCCATGAATGTAAGTAGTTCTCATAGCACAAAGGATATTTTTGTCCTTTTTCTTCTTTTTTTGTCATGTAAAGATTCTGTAACAAATCATTCCTTGTGTCAAGAACAACAGCCATCTGTTTTGGTTTTGTTCCAAGTCTGCATTTGTTTCATTATTTAACTCGGTGCAATATTGTGCCCAGCTCTAGTTCAAGTGAAAGCTGCTGTGTCAAGCAAGCAAACCGTACTCCTTCCTTTGAAAGGATGAAGGAAGTTTGTTGTTAAAGCATATGATCTGCCCCATTCTGAGAATGTTTTAAAGAAACCCAGCACTGCAACTGCCCTTTCCTTCTGAGCAAGGGAAGGCAAAGAGCTCTTGCGCAAAACTCAGGAAAGCTTCCAACTGTGTGTTTTCAGAGGGAAAAAAGCAGCTAGATCTTGTACCTGGGAAAATTTAAACCTCTGCTCAATCAAAAAAATGGAAATATCATGCAAATGGGAGGAAGTACGGAAGTACAAAACTGCAAAAAGTCCTTATGTGAGGACACTATAGACTAAAGTCGTGGCGTCTGCTGGGGAGCCAAAGCTGGAAAGCTGCGTACTGCGGCCGTTTGCAGAGACGGGGGAGGAAGAGGAGTACCAAGAGACCCACTAATAACGCCAGTCACTGTTCACCAAAAAACCCCAACAAGCCACAGATCACCCTGCCGCCATAGCCAGCGCAGCAAACGGTCTCTGCTCTTCAGACCCAGGAGCAACTACTATAGATACAAGCTCAAATCGAGATTTATTCTCCCCCCCCCCTTTTTTTTTTGATTCATATGCCTTGCTCATTTTAACCTTCAGGTCCATCACATTCTGCAAAACAATTCTGTGTTAAAAGCAAAAACAGGGGACAAGCGATAAGAGTTTCCAGTCCCATCTACAGGGCAGGGACACTACCCCGCCGAGATAAAACCAGGACGGCTCAAAACGTTCAGCCACAAGGACCGCGCAAGGCACTGCCGCCGCAAGCACCGCTGCCGACGGGGAAAGGCCGGCGGCAACAGCAGCGCGCTCCGCCCGCGCCCGCGCCCGCATCCGCATCCGCATCCGCATCCGCGCCCGCCCGCCCGCGCCGCCGGCACCGCACCGCACCGCGCCGCGCCGCTCCCCCGCGCCCGCACTCACAGCGCGCCCCGCCGCGCCGCTCCGCGCCCCGCCGCGCCGCTCCGCCGCCGGCCCCGGGCCGCCGCAGGGCAGGCGGCGCGCAGGCACCGCCCCGCGCAGCCCCCGCGCAGCCGCCGCCGCCGCCGGGCGCCCTTTGCACCGGCGTGCCGCGCTGCGCTGCGCAGGGCCGCGGCGCTGCCGGGGGGCACCTGCTGCCCTCGGAAACGCGGGAAACCTCGGCCCTCCCCGCTCCCCGCCGTGCAGTTTTATCGGCTTCTGGCTCGGCACAGAAAGAAACGTATTTCAGGCCCTGTATTTAAATACATTTAAGGCAGCAAAAACATAATGGCTGAAGTCCAGGAATGCAGGGAGTTTATCACTCAAGCAGTGTGATTAACGGCAGGCACTTAAAAACGCTTACGTATCTATTATATTCAAGAATATACTTGCTCAGATAAACCAGCCAAAAACATGCCACATCATTTAATAAACACGCTTTTCAGTTGCTCGTGGTCGTTAGGTGCTGCTCCAGTCAGAAACTCAAAGGACTCGTCTTTGCTACCTCAGGACTCTTTCCTGAGGGCTCCCATTAATCTGGTACTTATAGGATTAAAAAGAAGAATAGCAGTGAGAGCACAATCTGGCCGGTAACGCAGGCCAAGGTACAAACAAACCTCACTGAGAGCCTGGCGCTGGAGGCTCTCTCTACGTGCCCAGCGATGGGCAAGCAGCTTTTGTTGACATCTCCCACAGTCATCCAGACCAAGCGGCCTTTCTGCTCTCTCTCCTGACTAGCGGTCACCAGCTACTCAAATTAGACCTGCCTAGTTTACCTTTTACTTGTAGTTTCTAATATGGGCGAGTGTATTTTGCACAAAGCTTAATTTCTTGCAGAACCTCACCACAAGCTCTCAGCTAACTGGAGGCCACCACCACTCCCAAGGTTGTGATCTAGCGAGGATCGTACCTGGGGGCAGCAAGCCACGTTCACTGGATTCACCAGAAAACGTCACCTGGACACCTGCGGTGGCAAACCAGCAGGTGCCTCGGCGCACAAGATCACGCCGCAGAGGCTGACTGCAGTGATGGCTCGCTCTGCGCCGTTCCCGCAGCAAGTACCCCCGCACACCCGTGCTGCTGGCCCTGACACCGAACAGCGTTCCCGCAAGAGGCAGCCCCACCGTATCCCATGCACCGTATGCTTAACACATACCGGAACGGCACCATTTCAAGCAGTTGCAGGGAAGAGATTTGGGGTCTTTTTTTGCCAAATATTGTTTGTGGTAGTTATGCTTTTATCCATTTACACACTTCCGGAAATCATATGGATTGCAATAAGCACTAAAGTCACGCAGACATGTTTATCATCAATTAAAAAAGAACCCAAGGAAACTTCATGGCAGTAATGGCATCACCGGACTATCTGAAAGAGCTGGGGAATCTGGCAGAACTGCAGAGTTTGGGGTGGCTTTTTTTTCCTGGGAAATATAAAGAACTGAGGAAAGAAAACACTATCTCCACTTTAACTGTCTCCCTATCTAGTGGGTGGAATGCTTTCTATAAACACTAAACATAATATATAGAAATGGCTTTCTCCCTGTTTTGAAACACAGTCAGCATTAGCCTATATGCATCTTTGCCACTGTGACATAGCAACTTTACCAAAAACAACATTATGGCAACAACATGTGATTGACAAATTTTGTCATCCACCATCATGTAATTAAAAACTTAATTTCTGCAGGCTGTCAACATTCCTTCCTTCTGAATTTTACAATGGTTTTGGCTGTCAACATTTGGCAATGGTAGAATTTTAACTCCATTATTTTTGTTGCCATGGTGAGTGCACAAAACAAAAAAACAACCCTTTTTCTTAATGGTATTTCTGCACGTTACACCTCTAACAATCTGGCAGCTGGCCTTCAGCTACTTAGGACTTCAAAATTCAAGGGTAGCCAGTGTTCTTGAAGAAGAAAACTATCACAAGATGAAAACATATTTTTATTTCTTCCTTTCTCCTAGTAGGAGTGCATTACAAGGCATCAGGCAAGAACAATGAGCAGTTAATCTATGAAGTGGTTCTGACTTCATTTCTTCTTACTGTAACAAGAAAACTTCATGCAGAAAAATGTGAGCACGCACATCTGGATGTCATCCAAGACTATTTTCTTATTTTATAAGGCAGTGAAATCCCTTGAATGCATGCGCAATTTTAATAGACACAGATCTCTAAGAAAAATTGCATCATGAAAATACTGGAAGCAAATCTCTTCTGCTTAAGTCTCCAGACACGCTCACTTGCCATGAAAAGCTACTGTGTTGTGAGTGGAGTCCCAGTAGCAATTAGTTTGACCTCATTAGGCTGCCACTGTGGTCAGTCCTTCGGAAAGGTAGCAAGATTTTGGCAGGAAAGCTGAATGGGGAGTTAAATTCTTTTTCTGTTTTTCCCTCTGGAGAAAATCACATTCTATAATAGTTTCTTCCACATACCTATTCAGATCCGTTATTCACACATCTTGCCTGCTGAAAAAGAGAGTAATAGATAAAGTCCCTGACACACACTAAAAGGACATTTCACAGAGCAACAGGCGCCAACAGTTTATTTTCCAGTTCTCAGGTTTTTAATAGTGTTCTTAAAAAGCACTTTGAGCCTTTCTCTTCCTGTTTTCATAATTCAGTTACATAGCAGCCATAAAGAAGAGTATCATTCTGCAAACTGTTTGTATATCAGTTAATTAAATTTCCATAGCATGCCAGTGCATAATTCACCCAGCATGTACTGTATCAGTATCTATGGTAAAACATGATTCTAGTGTTACAAAACTTTCAATTCACGTACAGAATGACAAACCTACATGTTATTTCAGAAGTTAATTATTTCTCTGTCTTGTTGAATCATGCTTCTATAGATCAGCTTTAGATCAAGGGCGTTGTTAGACAAATGATTTTTCTGTATTGTACCAGTAAGATTGGATGCACATGGACATAGAAAAATACAGCTTGAACTCTTCATGTCATTTGCTTCTAGAGGTGTATCTAGAAAGAGGCAGACTGACCTAGGTTTCAAAAAGACCAAGCAAAAGTCATCTCCTCTTTGGAAGCTGTATGGCCATATGTATTCATGTGGTGTTGTCTTGTGTTCAACCTCATCTTGATTCTCAGGAATAAAAGCACCAGTCTGTCTGCAGACATTCTAGACACAGGATCTTAGATTTATCTTAAATAAGATTAGGATGTAGCAGTCACTGAATAAACCAAAGGATCTACAGGACTTTTGCAATCAGTTTCACCCACATGAGCAGTTCACAGAGAAACACCAAGAACAGATTGGTGCAACACCCTCCATCTGGACAAGAACAGGAAACAAGGAATTAGTAAGTCTTCTTAACTGGTGTACAGATGCTTATACAAATCTCTTTTGGCAGTAGCCTAGTAAATGCTCTGAATCACACAAAAGCCTGTCAGTTACAACAATGTAATAGGTCACCAAGGCCTTGGAAAGAACTGATAAGGTCATTAGACCTCTTGTGCATGCTTCAGTCTTCAACATCTTTATGCCAGGCTCTGCTTTGAACTCCTATCATCTTTCTTCTAAAGTAATTTTTCTTTAAGGTATTTGGTGTTTTACAGAATTATTGCCCATGCAGCTCCCTCCGTTTTCTACTAATCTTGTTGTGACTTCAACAGGCTCTAAGAGTACCAGTATCCTCTGCTTCACTGTTACTAATCTTGGCCCCATACACAGATGCAAACCTCCCAGACACGAGCTCAGAACCAAGGGAGTTACAGGAGTCAGCTCTCAAGAAAGCAGGCTCTCATGGGAACAGACATGAACGTGCAATCAGTCCAATGCATCACTAAGAAAGTGAGGTACACATGCAGTTGCAAAGGTTATATAATACAGCAATAAGGAATGATGGAATTTATGACTGAGAAAAAAAAGGATTTAAACTTAAATTGACACCTCAGGAAACACCAGTAGTTAGTGTCACTTCCAAAACACACCTACTAAGGAAAAAAAACCACCCTTATTTTTACAGCAAAATTAAATGTGGGTGGCCTATAGTTTTTATTTGTCCTATTTACTACACTGCTACCTATATTGGTATTTGACTCCACCTCTTAAGGTTTTCTCATAGCAGATAAGACACTGAGGCCTAGTAAGAAGAGTTATAAGACTATTCTAGCCCAGTGCTACAGGCTAAGTGATGAAGCTTCATGCTCCACGAGCAAAACACAAGCTTTTGAGCATCGCGGAACGCCCACCTTGATAGCACTGGCAAGGCAATAGCACTGTACTTGTGAGAGAACAGTATATCAAGAGAAAATAGTCATTCTGGTAGCAGTCCTGTTTAACTGCCAGCAAATGCTACATAGTTCCTATTAAAATCCAGGCCCCCAAAGTGTTTCCTGGTTATTTTCTTTTCTAGCTATTGGGGCAATGCTGACAGGTTTAATTCCTTGCTATAGACCTCAATACAGTAGCTTTGCATCTTGCAATCTATACAAGTCCTTAATAAGCACAAGGCTGCTTGTATTACTAACACAACTGAAATAAGGTGCCCTACATTATGCTTAAGATAGCTAGTTTCTATACTGAATCAGTCAAACAGCAAATCCCACTAAGCTAGTTGCATATGGGTAGCAATACTGGTAATATATACTGGTATATATTAAAATATATATATATTTTAAATATTATATGCAAAGCTTCTCATGGAGGTGGCTAATTTATTAGGCTTACAATAGCCTGCTGATATACCAGCTGATTTAGTTGCTTCTCAGAATGAACTGTTCAAGAACTAAGGAAGAGAATGAGGAATTCTCTAACAAATTTAGGCTTTCCTTGCAGCAGATGAGCCGCTCTTAATATTTGAAATCTGAGCGAAAAATTCCGTAACTACTTCTGCTAAAAAAATAAAAACAGTGTTAGAAAAACAAAACAACCCTACTATCAAAACTGTTGAAGCCAGTCTGGGTCATTTTCACAGAACTTGGTTAGGAATCAAATGCACATGCAATTCTGGCAGAAACCTCAGCTGTAACTTCCGGTGGTAAGGTGATAATGAGTAGTTGGGCACAGTAAACTTTTCATCCAGCAGAGCTACAGCCAAACCCTGACCACAGCCTTAAACTCTTAATCTTATTACATTGAACAGTATGTCTGTGCAACCTTCTTCAGCTCAAATACAAGTGTTTTACTATCACACTTTCTGTTTGCATGCTGCATGACTGTACTTTATGCTTGCATTTATTCTTGGCCTCAATACAACACATCTGCCTAGGCAAGGCCACAACCTATATTTCATATTTCCAATGTAGGATTTCCATTTCATTCCCTGTGAACTTCTTCTTAAGGGGTGGTGCTCATCTTTGGGAATACAGACTGTTTCCATTTTGACATTTACAATTGTTACTTATTTCTTTTGTTAGCTTTCATTATGACAACCTGAGAGAAAAGCAATATAACAAAACACCCAAAACACAATCATCAGGTATCTTAAGTGAATGATAAGTAATGACTTAAATTTAAAAGGAAGTATATTGTGCAAATAAATATGACAGAAAGATACTCCATTCAGTAAGATACATTTCAAGTCCAGAGCATGAATTCTGCAGGTTCCATTTCCTGAAAAACATGCACTTATGTGCCTTCAATGGGAATGTGAAGGACTTCCTGCAACAAAATCTTCATCAGAATAAATAATTAATTTATCATCATGCTTTCTTCCTAGAACCAAGTTATAGTCTATATCACTCTTTTTGGTGATATTGGCTTAGTCCCTGAGCTAGAACATAAAAGTTCACAAAGACACAGTATAGCTTTTGCCTGAATATTTTGTTGATAAGGTAAAGCTTGTCAAAGCTTGCAGGAATGTAGATAGCTTTCTTTCCTCCAGCTAAGAGAAATAAATGCCAGTATTGCCTGCTTTTAGCAATGCGTGTAAATATATTTGCCATAAAGTATTTTTTCCCCACATCCATTTTGTTCACATCCACCTTCATTTTTGTCACTGCTTGTATTGTCAATCAGAAACTTAAAATTGTAGTAACCATTCAAACTAATTATGTATGGGGTAAAACTCAGTTGCTATGTGAACACATCGTTTATTGATAATTAAAAAGAGGCATAATTTTAATGGGTGCTTTTGTTTGCTACTCTTAACTAAGGTTCTATGTGGGCAATAAGCAGTTGGCAATAGGACAGAATAACGAGTGGTGTGAAACAGGGCACTAACGATGTTGAAAACTTTCAAAGTCACTGTTTGCTATGCTGGGCTACCAAAGCAGCATTTTTAAATTGGGGACTCTGTATTTATGCTGCAGTTATACTTAAAATTCAGACTTTTCAGAGGCAAGGAAAGCAGGCTGCTTAGACAAGTAAAAGTGGGAGAGGTAGGACTAATTGCATTTCAAGCCCCAACTCCTCAGGATGTAATCCATTCCAGTGTTGATTTTTTTTTTTAAATCACTGTGACCCAAGAACATTCACAGAAAACAGAAGAGCTAGCCCCCTGAAATGTGACTCAGCAAGCGTAGTTTTTTTTACACCTGCAATTTTTCTAATGGTATAGACAACCTACCAGGGCTTTGGCTAGATAAAGTTGAGAAAACACCAGAGAATAGCAAGGCTAGTGAAATTCTTATTAAATTATAGCCTCTTTTCCATGTGTAGTATGAGAGATAATAGGCCTAAAAGGATTTATGGAAAATGAATGAAAAATGCCTCAATTAGGAGGAAAGGACACAGGTGAAAATAAAAGCTGACATCTGAAGATCTACCAAGCCTGAAGAGCAGTACCTAAATGATAAGCACAGAGGGTAAGTGAAATCCTGAGAGAATTCTGAATTGGAATCATTAGGCTCATATGGAAACTATTAAAGTTGTGTTTTTCTTGAATCAGGGGAATCCCTAGGTAAGCATATTAAAGATGAGTCAGAGGAGTGGCTCTGAGTTGAAGCAATTTCCAAATTAGAGATGCCAAAGAAAACAGTATAGTCAAATACCACGGTCTGAACCTTGGATGCAATACAGAATAAGTGGGAAGAATTTTGTTTCCTCTTAAAATAAAGATTTCTGTAAACAGCTACCTTCTCTGATGGAGTTCCTTGGGTGCACATAGACAAACTTTCCTCCCACAGGAAGGAGATGTCAGTAATTCCCCTACCATTACTCCAGTGATCCGTTTTTCTCTCTCAAAATGGAAGCAAACCATTCACATACTAAATAGACTGATAGCTTATCCTTCCTAGGACTGCATTTCCTCCAAAGGCATGTGAACTACTACACAATGAAACCTAACATAGCTCTTTTCACATATGCTGATTTTGTTGAAGCAAAACTACTCAGAAACTCTGTGGCGTAGTTAAGCAAAAAAAAGTGGTCTTTATCTAATGTCTAGTTAAAATACACCTCTGAAGGAGGCACAAGTGGTTTCAAATGGCATTGTTGTAAGTATATCATTACCTCCAGTGAGTCATCAGGTTTCCTGAATGTTTGAACTGAAATCACATCCTAATCACTACCTCCTTAGGACTATTAGACAGGTTATCTTTTACGGAAAGTTCTAAGTGCTATCTACCGCAACAGTAGGTTGGGTCTTATTATCTGATCATTTGCCTTAACAATTATTTTCTGGTACTCTCCACCTGCGTTTCCATTTCCAGATATTTTTTTTAAATATTAAATAGTCACTTCCTGTCACTGTATAAATATAGAGCACCTGACCAGAACAAATGACCAGCAGGATACTTTCAGTTACCCTAGGGACTGGCTAGATCAGTAACAACAAAGCAGTCTTTAGAATAATCCTGCTAGCCTGCTGTTTGCTTTGCTGTCAGATCTATTATGTGAACTTTTCTTTGCAGCTGGAACAGCAATGGCTTTCCAGTGAACTCTTTGCAGGCACTCCAGGAGCCTTCAGCAGCCTCTCCTCATTATACTCAAGTGGGACTTTTAAAGGTTCTTGTGATGAGGTACAGACTCTCATGCATACTTCAGTGACTCAGATAAAAATTCTATTAACAATCCGTTGTTAATTAGCATTTACTCTATTATTTCACCCCACTTATCTGGAAATTACAATTCCCCAAAACTTTATTCCACACTGATGGTCTAAGGGAATAAGAAAAGCAAGCAAAATATTTTTCCCAAACCATTAACTGGTTAGTGTGTATTAACAAGCAATGGAATTATTTGTTTTCTGTATGCTAGAAACCTGTCTGCAGTAAGTTACTG
This sequence comes from Apteryx mantelli, assembly GCF_036417845.1. Classification (NCBI taxonomy): domain Eukaryota; kingdom Metazoa; phylum Chordata; class Aves; order Apterygiformes; family Apterygidae; genus Apteryx; species Apteryx mantelli. Next base: position 15,540,709 of record NC_089984.1, read on the forward strand.
CCCACTACTCACCTGACCTTGCTAAAATGCATCGAGTTCTGGAACTATCCCAAATCCTTATGCTGTTCAGTTCCATTGCAAGTTGTTCATAGCTAGTGAGGTCTGGTCTAGCCCTTCTTGTCCATAGGTTTTATCTGCATTACTCTCCAAAAACAACTATCAGACACATCAACTGTCACAGATGTCCTCACACAGAGTGAGATGAGTAATGATGTGGACAAAGGTGAAGATTAAAATCACTGCCAACACTAGTACTTTGCATTTTAGCAAAGGAGAATATACAAAAGCATCAAAAATTGCACTGAAAACAGCCTACTCTGCACTGTGCTCTGCTTTGAGCATTTAAAATGGCATGAAAAAGGCTTTTCATGACAACCAGATAATATAAGATAGCTGGGCAGTCTATGTTAAGCAAGTTTAGAATGTATGTAAGGAAATGCATCATATAATGCTAAACAGTGTAACATTATAAGGAAATGCAACATAAAATGCTATATAATTATATCCTGCCAACTTTTTGCTTAATTTTAAATTAACTAGTTTTTGTAACCTCTAGCACCTCACACTCTATGCAATCTGTTGAAGCAAATTTTTATCTGTCCCCTTATGTTTTCACCAGACATACTGTTTTAGGATACTTACCCAACTGGAATTAAAAAGCAAACAAAGCAGCAGAGTAACTATACTTAGTAGCTTGACTTCCTTTAAAGCTTTGTCAGTAAGTATTCATTGTTTGAAGTTTTAATATTACTAATAAATAATGTCTAGTAAAAGCATATATATGCAGTTTATAAATTGACCAGTTATTTTCTTAAGAAAGACTTGGTAGTTACTCCTCAAAACTCAGAGCTATTGGAAGCTTTTAGAAACTGCCTCCACATCAGTCAAAAAAATTCATAACCATGAACAAGGTTTCAGAATTACAAAAGTGGGTAAAAGCAAAGTTCCTAAATAAGGCAGAACAGGGTGAGTGGATAAAGAAGGGAGCTAGAGAACAACAACAACAAAAGTCTAGGACTTCATTTAAAAAATGGATTTTAATATAAAGCTGAATACAAAAATAGCCCACCCTACAGTTATCTGAAACAAATCCTCAAGGTTTTCTTCAGTCAATTCCCTGACAGTTTGGCAAGCGCTTGTTTTCTCTGTTCTGCTGTCATGTACTCACAGGCTTCCAAAATATTTACTATAATTAAAGTCTGTTGAACTGTTTTTGCTTTTACCCATATTCTTCCATTCATGCCCAGCACCAGCTCAAAAGGGTACAACTGTGACAACTCCTGAATTATTTCACATTTGGGAGCCAAAAGTCTGTAATCAAGATTGAAAAAAAGTCAGAGAAGAAATAAATGTGCACATTTAATAAACACTGCAGTATTAACAGTCAATAACCAAACCACACCACTGGTATTATAGAAGCTTTTATAGCAATTCCAAAAGCTAAGATGATCAATTTGCATATGCACCCAGAGCAGTGATTTTTAATTTTCCCTTCATATAAAACATCCGTGCACTTAAATAAATACAGCACCGGTGAGTTTATAGTTATTTTTCTGATTACTTATATTCAGAAGTAATACCTCACAAATTCACAGTGCATTGATACTTTCATAGTTGTTCTAGAATTTAATAAATTCTAAAACTAAACTGTTTGACAAAGTGACATTTTTAGAGTGTTGCTATTTATGAATTTGACCCCAGGGTTAAAGATGCATCTTTCAAAACAAGGCTTCCCTTCTGCTGCTTCAGAATACTAACACAGCAATAAATGCAGAGTATTTTGAGCTTATTAGGTGACAGCATACTGAAAAAGACAAGCATCAAAAATACTGTAATACATCTAGGTTTGTATCAAGCTACAATAAGCTTTCTCTAGGAAGAAACAAACATACCAAGAGTAATTTTCTCATTTTGTAATATACTGCAATGTTTTTAAACTCACATACAGATAAAAATATGAAAAACAAGCACAAGGCTGCAAAATAGTTCGTTAGTTTGCACTGACTGCTGATGGGACAAGTAATAGTAGGCAGAAAAATAATTATTAACAAAAAACAGATATGAAATATCCAATTAAAATATTAAGATGAATCCTGTTTTGCATTTCTATGTTGTTTTTCCTACAGAAAGCTTTGTTATCAATTATCCATATCATCTGGTACTCTTTGATAATCACAAAGGTCTTGTTCTTATGTTAACATAATGTAACACAAACTTTGGAGTCACTTTAAAAGTTTGTGAAATGGTTTCTGGATTAACATGCTAGTTTTGCAAAAAAATGAAGGATTTTCATTTATCTGTACATTATTTATTTTACTTTTAGCTACAGAATCTTTAAATAGTGTCATGTACTTTTCTCAGGAAGAAAATCATTTGTACTGATAAGAAAAAGATGTGTTTAATTAGCTTCAGCCAAACTGACACCACCCACTACCTAACTAAGCAGAAAAAGGGCAGTAAGCATTTCTGATTTTTAAATTCCAAGCTAGTATATATATACCTGAAACCACAGTTTGAAAGTTTGATTTCCCCAGGTCAATGGTTTTATTTACTGCTTTGAGAGCATGTCACTCAAAATTTTTTTAAAAAGGTCATGAAATGCAAAATAGAACAGTGCTACTTCTAGGTCAATACCCATTTATCCTGTATTTGGTAAAACTGATATAAATGCACTAAAACAATTACACACCTTGATCACTGAATGGCTTACACCACTCAGAGGAACAAGCTGTGGTTATCCTACCTAGAACTACAACATTACATGATAAGAGTGGCTACTGATTTTCCTCAATACTTACTTTCTTATTAGACCTAAGGAAACTTTAAAGAGGAAGCCATCTTGTCCAATTACTCCCATTCCACTTGCTCTTCCGCTGCTGTCTATACAGACCATCTCTGGTTCCATGTCTTTATTTGCTACAAGAAACTGACCATAAATAAGATCTCCCACCTGAAACAAGCAGTGTCCAGAAGTGAAAAGAATTAGAGAAGATGACAACACTCCATGTCTCTAAGAAATACTCAATTGATAAAGATCCTCCCAAGAGGACACAAAATAGTTTTACAATAGTAGTGGTAGAAAAATGAACTGGTATAATAATATTTCTTTTTCTTCCACTAAAGACAATGTTCTGTAGGAACAATTATTCTGTATCACTGCTAAAATCTGAAGGAAACTTATTAAAAAAAAAAAAAGTACAGAGTTTTCTTTCATGGAAGTATTCCCTCTTTATTGCTCTCTTTTTAAAATACCAAGTGTGAATTCCTTCCTGTCTTCAGACTTCAAGAGTGTTAAAAGTCAAGTCTAAGCAACCCACTCTTCTAATAATTTATCAGAACTATAAAAAAAAGCATACTAGTCCATTTCATTTCTCTTTACAGTCCATTTTACATTCTGGTGATGGTATTTCAGCTGAATGCAGAAACACTAGCATGCATATACCACAAAACTGTTTTCATAGCAGTGTTACAAAAAACTGTTTTCTACCAGTATCAGACAGCATAAAATCTTGTTTTAAAACCTCAACTTCAGAGTGCTCTCCTGGATGCACACTACTGCACGAATTTAAACTGCTGCTGTGAATATTATGGGAAGGCTGAACTGTGAGAGGTGAAGAAAACTGCCATCTGACAGATAACAAAAACCCACCAGTTACATGTTCTCTTAAAAACAGAAAACTAAGAAAACCCATGGCCCAATCATGTAAAGATCTCAACAGAGGTCCAAGATAAAACCGTTACAAATAAGCCACATTCTTCTTTTTAAGTACAGTTTATAAAAAACCTATTACCAAGAGAAACTATCAAAGCTTATTAGAAGCACGACTATCGAGAATAAGTGACACCGTTGGAGTGCTATCACCAATAAATAACAGCATTACCTGCACATTTGGCCTGTTTCTTTTAGTTGCACCTTCAAATGCCAGGTACGACAGAGACGCTTGCTCACTTCCACCCACATCTACTTTAAACACGTCTCCTGCTTTGGCCGTCACTATTCCTATTACATGATCTCCCTTGACTGGAACATACTGCAAAGGAAGTTGTTGATAACAGAGGTCAGGCAGGAAAAACGGGTACGTTTGCAAGCACGCAGGGGAGCTCCCTCCGCACCGCCCGCGGGCTGGACCCCTCCCTCCCGCCGGGGGGCTCCGCGACAACATGGCCGCGCACCGCGGGGCGCCTAACGGCCGCCCTGCCGCGGGCCCGCCCCCGTTGCCATGGTGCCCCGGCCGGGCCCGCCCCCGCCGCGCACTCCTACCCGCTTCTGCTGCGAATCCACCCAGAAGGCGCCGCCCGCCGCCGCGCCGCCGCCCGCCTGGCGGTGCCGCAGCAACCCGCACTTGGTGACCAGCAACCCGGCCCCGCTGCGCCTCAGGCCCGGCCCGCACAGCAGCCGGCCCCGCGGGGCCGCGCTGGCGCCCAGCCGCAGCCGTTCTGCGTCCTCGTCGGGGTGGGCGGGGAGGAGCAACACGTCCCCTGGCAGCACCACCTGCCCCACGCAGGCCTCGGCGGGCACGCCGCGCGCCGCCATGGCCCGCGCCCTCCTCGCGCATGCGCGGGGCGGGGGCGCATGCGCCGTGGGGCGAGCGCCGCGGGGCGGGGGCGCCGTGCGCCTGCGCACTGCGGGAGGCGGGGGTGGCGGCGGTTGGAGAGGCCCCGGGGGTCGTTTCCTCTCCTTGCTGCCTCTGTCCGTTGCCTTCCTCAGGAGCGAGCGCAGGGGAGAGCAGCGTCGGGCCGCCAGGCCTGGCGCTGTGAGGGGCCCCCTGATGAGCCTGTGGGCCCGCAGGGAACTGACTGCCGGTTAACGGGCGCCGGGGGGCCCGGCAGGCTGCCCGTGCCCTGGGTCCGCCCCGTGAGGGGGCAGCTTCTACGCTGCCTTGGCTGTTTCCGCTTGCTGTAAGATAGGCGTAGCTGTTCCTCCTTGAAAGTGTACGAAAAGCGCCTCTCAGATGCTTGGTTGCCGCTCGTGTAAGTGTTGCTGAACTCTTAACGTTAGCTGAGGAAGTTGGGAGTTATGATGAGAAGCTAAGCTCTACCAGGGTGAGTGCTACTTCAGTGCAGGCTTGTGAAACTTGCTTGTTGAGCTGCGGCGACATCATCTGGCCAAAAGATACTGCGACTTGCATGTCAAATCATGTCAGGAAAGATCATTTTACAGTGGCATTAATTTTAAAGAATCCTAAAGTTATATTGCTCAGGCATGTATGCTGTTGAAGGGTATTATGTAAAGGTAATAAATTATCAAAACTGAAGTCTCAATTAGATGTTGCAGAATAGAGGAAGTTTTGTAAGTTTGACTATGAGAGTTGTTGCACGCTATCAGAATCTCAAGCTTTTTTCTCAATACTTCACTGAATTGTCCTTTATCCAGGCCACGACCTTCCTCTTCTCCCTTATCAATTTCTACAATACAATTATGCCTTGTTAGTAATGTGTTTTACGGCAACATCTGTTCCTAGTATATCTTTTATACCTATTATGTATTATATAACAAATATCAAAGCCAGCTTCTTACAGCTGTTAAAACCGATTTTTGGAAGGTATGCTTCATTATTCTGGTGCATTCTTTCATTCTGGAAAATGTTGCTATGGAAAGACTTCAAGATAGTGCTAGTACAATTAAGCTTCAGAAATAACAGGACAGACACTCTATTTGTTCTTTAAACTGAAAATTATCTGAGCTTTTTTATTACCTGGTTAAAAGTTACCAGTAAAACAAATAACTGGCCAAGAAGGTGAATGAACGTCAGCCAAGAAGTTTGTCAATTAGGAGAAAAGATCAGTCTGCTTTAATGCTGAAAGCCTAATTTTAAGCATGTGGCATCACAGCTTTATTTAAAAAGATACCCTGTACTTGGCTACAAAATCCTTACTCAGTTTTAGCTCAAGTTCCTTATGCTAAAATTCCAAGAATATTTTCTTTCCCAAACTGGTTTCTAGTTTAATTATATCTAATATAGTTTTCTAGTTTATTATATCTATATATCTGTACATATAAAGAATGACTTGTCTCCAGATTAACCAGGAAGGATCTGTTTGTTGCGAGATCCAAAACTGATTAAAGATGGGATGTTTTACTTTTTTGGTGGAAGATCTCTTCTGTTATAAAAAGAAAATGTTCACAGAGAGATGTAGTTAAATGCATTTAAATGAGTTTTCCAAAAGGAAACCCCACAGCATCTCCAAGGGGTAACAGTAGTTACATTGATGCATTGTCCTGTAGGTGTATGCTACAAATCTTTTATAAGGTATGCATGTAATGCACTTAAGTGACTGGGGCAGAAAAATATCAAGAACATTGACTGTAGTATTGTAATGAAAATGCTGATTAATTTATATGACTAGGTTTATACTTATTTTGATGAAGATTCCTCAAGCTCTGTAAGGGTAGCCAAGACAGAGGCAACTAGTTTCTAGTAAAGTCCATGAGATTTTTGCCATTGACCATAGTGTGAGCAGCTTCAGATGCCAGAGAACACTAAGCACATTGTCACCTCATAGCTCATCTCCAAGTTCGTTATTTCCAGCTACTCCCATGTTGTTGTTGTCCCGTTTGTTTGTAGCGTCAGTCAGGGCAGAGCCAGCCTCTGCAACCTCCTTTGTATTGTTTGCTGCTGATGGTGACTTTGGGACCTGCAAAGTCAATAGACCAATGTTTTAAAGCATGGGCCAGCTAGATTCACAACTTGGAGCCCAAATGGGACCATTAGATCATTTTGCCTGAGCTCTTCTGCCTGGTTAGCTTTTACTGAAGGGTGAGCTCAACAGCACATTTGCTAAAATGTATCTTTAAGAAGATGAGGTTCTGATCTGAAGATGAGATGCTTAATGGACATTTTGCAGTTTGCTCCATTGGTTAGTGGAACCCCTGTAAAAATCTCTACCTAATTACCTAGTTGGATTTTTCTAGCTTCATCTCCCACTCATTTGGTTCTTGTTAGGTCTTTTGAACTAATTAGCAGAATTTTTAACATTCATTCCTTGGCTCCATGAAAGCAGTTCTATGCTATAATCCTTGCCTCTCAAACGTAATAAACTAAACATATGGAAATCCTCAAATCTTTTTTGCAAAGTAGACCTTAAAAAGATATTTGTGCCTCCTTGCTAACATATTTTTTGACTTAGAAATCATTTCTGATGTCAGGCACCAACACGGCATGTAGTACTCTGTTATTTGTCTCATTAATGCCATACCCAGAGATAAGCCTGCCTTCACAGTCAGACTTGCTTTGATATTTGGGCTGCCCACGGCGCTCCTAACACCTTTAAGAACAGTCACCCCGGGGAGGGCACAGCTCTGTGGGGGGGCCGCGTCCCCTGCCCACGTGGTGCCGCTACGCCGGGCCCTTCCGCCAATCGCGCGCCTCCTGCCGGGCGCGTGCGCTCGCGAGCGGCGTCGCTTAGCAACGCAGCGCGTCCTGTGGCCGCCGCCGTTGTGGCCGTTACGTCCGTTACGGCGCTGGAGCGGGCGGGGAGCCGTTGGGCCTGAGGGACGGTCGGTAGCAGCGGGGAGGGGGGCTGCCTTCACCCGGGGGGCTCTCGGGGCCCCGCGAGCTAGCCCCGGGCCTGCCCCCTTGGGAGCCGGTGTGAAGGTGAAGGGTGAGGGAGGCTTTACATCCGCGGCTCTCCTCGGGGCCGTCGCCGCGCTGTTTGCGCCAGCATGAAACGCCCTGGCTCTGTGCTGCCGGCGGCCCGCGGGGCGCAGAGCTGCGCGGCGGGTTGAAAGGCTGTGCTGCTTCACGGATCTTAAACCTCAAAGTTTGCTTTGTTAGTTCAAATTAAAATCTGTCCTTAAACATTGATGGAACCACTTCACTGTTCTTCAAATACCTGTATCGAAGTTTTTTTATGTCCTGTTGCTGTTTTGAGGTTTTTGCTATCATGTTGACCTAGCATTACCTGCTTATTTCCAAGCAGTTTTGGAATACTGCATGCCTAGACTGTAAGGGGGTTTTTGAGCATTTGTTCTTCTGTAGTACATAGTATAATTTATCCATCACTGGAGCTTTTAAGAACTAAAACAATATTAAATTTAAATAACTTTCATATATTAATTATGAGTTTCAGGAAAACAGAAAAGAGGCTTTCCAACTCATCGTATTTTAAGTTTCATGTATAGCAGAATAATTAGATGTTATTTATATCTGCTCTGTACATATCTGTTGTTTTGTTGTACAAATGGATGAAATCATTAAGCCAGTCTTCCCCCAAAACAGGTCCATAAAACAGATCTGGAATGTAAATATACTTAAAAAGTGAATGGCAAGATCACTTGAAGATTGAGGAAATTATAAAATATTAAGGGAGCTAGCTGCACATGCTGTGCGCTCTGTTAGCAAAATATGGATGAGTTACTGGGATGTTCTCTGGATGTAGCAGTATTTCCTGTGGGTATGCTGGATTTATATCCAAGGTTTATGTGTATATGGACTAAGGATGCATAAAACATATACTTTCAAATGCTATATAGATGTTTCTGAGACTTCAACCCTATTTTGTATATCCCTTTCATGGCTGATGTAAAGCAGAACCTGCAAATCCTGTTTTGAATAGTCTGTGTTAAGCTGCCTGCTTCACTTGTTCTCCGACTACTTGATCATCCAGTGGCAAACAAGTTAGTCATCTATGCAGCAAAGTCCCTTTTCCTCATACCAGCCTATTTGACTATTGCTGTAGAGAAGGGAGAGAATATATGTCAGTAAACAAGCACAGTGTAACAACAGTGATTCCTTCTGGCCATCTCTGTGAATGTGGTGTGAATGACAGCCAAGCTTGAACTGAGGCAGAGAATCTTTTTTACCCCACCCACTTGCTTCGATTTTCCCTTTGTGAAAGAAGACAGCATTCCAGCTCTTTCATGCAAAATCCCTTATAATGGTTATTTTTAACTAAAACTGAATTGCTGGTCCTATTACTCTTCTATGTAAATTGATCCATTCTCAGTTGTGAGGAGGTTGCACTTCTTAATTGATCTAAACTAATTGATTTAAATGATGGCACAGAATATACAAAGTTCTCCTTTCCAAGTATGCCTTTTGCCTATATCAATTACACTGCCATTCCATAACAGCTGAGATACTTAGGCTTTCTGATTTGCAAACTTGCATAGTTTGTATGTCACTTTAAGTGCCAACCTTGAACTTTATAGTACTTTTAATTTCTGTCTTCTAACTTATGTACATCTATTCTTTGTCAATAACAAAGAAGGAGAGTTGGTGGATAAAAAGTTTCCCATTCATTTTGCTGGTCATACTAGTTTTTTTATTTATATGCACAAGAATTGATTTCAGTCAGTTCACAATCTATTTGAAAGAATGTTCTCAGAGGTGTTGCTTATGAAACACTTTCTTAAAAGAACAAATGGAAAAGTTAATAGCAATGCTTTAGCTGGATTGTAGCTCTGTGAAATTGTAACCTCCATGTATTGTTCACATACAAAGTTAGTTCCTATTTTGAAGAGATAACTGTCTAGCAAGACAAATGTGTAAAAGGGGAAATAGAAGCAAAATTCATACAATGGGTCAGCAGCATGTCTGGAAATTTTAACTTGCATCCTTGGACCATACCCATCAGATAAATCAGCATTAATAAAATAAACAAAAAGAGTAATGCCATATTCAGTATTTGGTGCCTGAGTCAATTCTTAAAAACTTTAGATTAAATCTGACTTGGTGGTTAATGTATGTCTGTTTGTTGTTAGCAGGTGTAAATGGAGTCTCAGTACCTGAAGAGATGCCTGGGAAGTTGCTTAATAAAGGGACTGGCAGAGGTTGTAGAGCATCGGCCAGCAGACCCAATAGAGTACCTGGCACACTGGATTTATAATTACAGGAGAATCTTAGATGAAGAACAAAAGGTGGATTTTATCTTGGGCAAAAACTTTCATGACAATATAATCAATATTAGTTAATCTCTCTCTCTCTCTTTCTCTTTCTCTTTCTTTTTTTTTAAATTGATTTTTGTGTTACCTATTTGATAATAGAGAATGTTGGAGAGGACTGAGCTGGAACAAGAACGGGAGGCAGCCCTGGTAGAACTCCAAATGTTAGAAAAAATGAAGGAAGAAGAATTTATAATCCAGCAGAAACTCGAAGAAGAACGTCAGGTTAATAATAGTTAATTATAATAGTATATGATGCTGTGGCATCTCATAGTACTCTGTATACTTTTAATTTCTATGTAATGATTTTGAAAGAAGGTGGCATAAAAGAAATATTTTAACCATTTGAAATAATAAATGAAATGATTAGTCAACAGATGGGAAAGAAAACTTACAGACTGCGCGGTAAGATATTATTAAAAAGATGAAGGAGCCTAAGGTAAAGAGCAACCAATTTAAGACTTCAGTGAAAAGTAATATAAAATTAGTGAACTGTCTTCTTTACTTTGCACGAGAGCTGGTGCAAGTAAAGCTAGAAATCATTGCAAAATTTTTTGACAGGCCCCTGCTAGGTGGTGTGGGATTTATAACTGACTGTTGTCTCAAGCTACTTCATTGTAATATCAGTATGGCAAAAAAGGTAATGAGAATGTATGCACAATTACAGATTCCTGAAAATAGTTGGGAATCAGTGAATGAACATTGCCTATTTAAGGTATAGCCTTATCCAGTGAGGTGTCTTGGGCTACTGGAGCATTCTGTTGGCATAAGGCAACTTGAATCCTGTACTGTGTGGGCTTGAAATATGAGAAATAAAGATATGTCTGCATTTCTAACTATCCTTTATAGAGGAGTCTCATGAATTTGGCCACATGTGTAACAGCCTCAGTTATGTATGTTGCTTTGGTAATGGAGAGAAGCTCTCTTACTGGTCTTTTTTTAACACAGCTGACTTTCACATGACATTAAGGACAAAAGTATAATTTTCAGTACATGCTAATCTCATTAGGCCCAACTCTAGTGTAAGTTGCATTCATTCTATTTCACTTGCGCTTTTTTTTTTATTTGGGATTTACTAATTTGCAGACCAAAAGTCATTTGCTTTAAGGATTTCATGAATCGTTTAAAAGAGTAAGTAGAATCAAGAATATGAGGTTGTGTCTAGTGATAAATCACAGAAAATTTAATATATTATTTCTTATAAATTGTGGGAAAGAAGTTGAGCAATACTCACAGTAGACTTAGACTTTTTTTTTTTTAACCTAACTCGCAGTAGTGGCTTTAGTCATGTACTCAGGCTTGCTTTGATTGTACATACCAAAAGGGAATGTGAAAAACAGTTATTACAATATGACAGTGTTTGTAGTAACTGTTCACAAAATGCTACAGCAAACACTATTCTCTAGCCGCTAGTGTTGTTGAATGTGAACGCTTAGACTATGTAGTTCCTGATGTTTTGAAGTAACAGGACTTTGGGCTCATGTAGCATAAACTTTCTATTACATATTTTTGATTGGAAATTGTAAAGGTTGATAATGAAAATTCATATTAATGACATAGCTTATCAATCTTTTCCATAGATTTGATTGTATATGGATTCATCTTTCTATGCTCGATACTATGCAAAGTATCAGAGAGCTTAATCCCCATTATAGGAGATAATGGAAATAGGATGATAAAGGGCTTGAGGAATGAGACAATATTTTAAGATCTTCACTTGTCTATTTCTTCTTCCTCTTGGTATTAAAACCTTTCTTTGCTTTCTCCACTGAAAGGACTTCATCTTATTAACATTGCAGTTATGTTTTATGTTTTGTATTTTTTTAAGATTTCAGTCATGAAATATATTTTAAGTAATGTGATGGGGAAGATAAATGTGTATATATATGTGTGTGTGGGAGGGTGGTGCATGCTTTGTTGTAGGGTTTTTTTTTCCTTCTAATTTGTCCTTTCGTGAAATGACCGCAGGAGCAGTTGGAACGAGAACGTGAGGAGTTGGAACTGCAGAGGATAGAAAAGGAGAAAGCAGACAAATGGCTGTTGCAGCAGAAAAATCAAGAGGTTTAAGCCAAAGCTTAGTCAGGGATTTGAAAATACTGTTTATCAGCTATCTTTTTCAGATGCAGGCATTAAATACAAAATGCAATGCAGAAGCCCATAGGTGTTGAACTAACACATCAAGAATAATTTAAAAAAATTGTGTAAAAATGGAGGAAGAATGTCTAACCGTTTACTTCCAGGCTGAGTTTTATACTTGAGTTTTGGTCTGTTCTATTAGATTTGTTTAGTTTATATTCAGAACAAAGTATAAATTTATTCCACAGTTTAGCTTAAGGTCAGTTTAGTTGATGCTGTCCTTCTCAATTTTTATGAAAAAGTGTTCTAACTTAGGTCTAATTTAAGAGTCTATTCAGTAATGTTTGACCATGTGTCAGTGCAAATTCCATTTGCTGTACCTGGAAAAAGAATTTTGATTACGAAATGGGATGTCGCTTAATTATAAGATGTATAATCCTCCTGGTGCACAGGAATTTATACTAGCGGAAAAGTGCTTACACAGATCCATGTAAATATATGGGCTTTTACTGATACTTCAATAAAAATATAAACTGCTAATTGACATGTTTATCTCAATAAAGCTTTCAAATGTGAATACTTCTTAAATTTACGTGGAGCACATCATAGTTTAAAGATGTGTCCTGTTTAAAAAAAAAAAACTAATAAAATAGTTTTAATGAAAGTACAAAGACCTTATTTACATATTAACACATTTGTGTAGCATGCATCTATAGTATTCTCTTTATATTAACACATAAAGTCATTTAAAGATATTTGAAGGGTTCTCTATAAATAATTACTCATGACATGAAGTGCCTTTAATTGAAAACTCATTTTCGTTACTATAGGGACAAGAAAAGACAATAGCTGAACTTACAGATAGATTTGGAGCACCTAATCTGACCCGAGTTGAGGAGCTAGATGAGAATGGACAGTCTGAGGTAAGTGTTTAGAAACTACAGTGAGATTATAAAATATCAGTTCTTAAAGATTTGCTTATCTGTACTAACATATCAAAGGCTAGAACTGTCACAGTTAAGACTGTGCTGGTTCTCACCTATGGCTTTAAGGGAAGGTATTTTGGCTATAATTGCCAAACTGTCCTTAGATTGCTGTCTGCTACAAGTTAAGACTGTCTAAAAGACTGTCTGTCTGGTATTAGCTGATTAAATTCTCAAGTATTAAAATGCACTTTTGTATTCAGATGCGATACAAATGAGCATATGAGTATTCTCAGAGAGGTGGCAGCCTTCCTTTCCCCTATGAACAGATATTCATACAGAATACATACTAAATCATGAAAGGTGATTTGCTTTCAAGTGACTGAACATATTTATATTTTCTGATGGTCTGAAGTATATTGTTTGTACACCAGAATGCAGTCTTGCACAGCGATATCTGGGCAAACCTTTAACATACAAGATCAGATACTAAGAACACGTAGTGCTTATTAAGGCTGCTGAGAATCAAGTTATCTGAGCTCCATGCTAACATGACTGTTAGAACTATGGTGCTGTACTGAGAAATACAAGCATCTTTTATGCTCAGATTTTTTAATCTTTGTACCTGACAGCCCAGGGAAATGAGAGGACATGAATCGGCTTTCATTTATTGTAAGACATGGCAGTATATTTAACGCATAATGCCAACTCCTGTGAAATCAAACATTCAGTTTTATGTATATTCAGTGGACATAAAAATATCAGTATTTGTCTGACATTTTTCAGTTGGTGTGACTTGAGATATTGATAGCCTAGTTTTAGTATGTCATTTTCAGAATCCTTTTATTAGCATTACTAATTTGCTCACTTAATTTCCGTCATTAATAGTGTAATTCTAGCTCAGAATTTATACTGTGATATTAATATGCTTTATGCTTAAGCTTAGTATGGTTTAATAACAGCCTGTTTTATAAGTGTTCTCCAAATATATTTATGAATATATTTATGACTATACTTAGGGTCAGGTTTTCACAGTTAAATTTTCTGCTGAGAGACAGATCAGATGAGCTCTCAAGGTCTTTTCTAGTCCTGATTTTTATAATTTCCTGATAATTGCATATTAAAAAATATTCATGAGGTTTCAGGCATATTTTATCAATCCTTAAATAAGCGAATTACAAAACCAGATGTGAAAATAAGTAGTAATCTTATTTGCTTCCTAATTCATACATGTCATCTTTCAAGTTTTCATGCCTGAAGTGGTTTGAAGTTGAATCTCATTGGCATTTGGTGACATTATTTCAATTTTTGCAGTGATATGTTTGTTGAATTAATACCAACTTCAAGGTTAGATCACTAAAATGAAAATATGTACACCTGTATTATTGAGACAGTTCTTTTATCAGAATCATAATACTTGTCTGCATCCAGACTTACTGGATTTTAGAATAAAAATCTGGTGCTAAACTTATTATTAACTTATTAAACTTACTAGTCATATTTCACTGAATGGAAGAATGCATTATTATATTGATGAATACCTACTTGCTGTGTCTGTTTATCATGTGTGTTTTTTTTATTGTTGTTATTTTTATTCAAAGTTGAGTTAATACTGAGCAACTGACAGAACTTCTTTTCTGATTTTAGAGTATAACAGGTCTCATGGCAGAATCGGAACAAGAAAGGTCCCAACTGATCTGAAAGCAGTAAATTATTTTCTACACGTTACCTGCTGATCCTGAAGTGTGATGACTTAATTTAAATTATGTATTTTATAGAGAGAATTGATTTATATACCTGCTGTTTCTGTTTGCCATGCTTTCCAGGCATTTGTATAAAGTCTGTTAATGCATGTTAAAGCATGCAGTGCTTCCTTGTTGTTCTTAAACCATAATAGCTAGCATGGCTGACTCGGAGGAAAATTGTAACTGATATGAAAGCAGTAAATATATTTTCTACTTATTACCTATTGATTCCTGAATTGTTGAACTTAATATAAGTATGTATTTTTTTATACATAAGTAATCTATCAAGATTATCTTGGGGTAGAGGCATCAATATGAAAATTTGAGTCAAAATTAAAAGAATAAAAAAACACTGAAACAGAATTTTCCAAGGATTTGAATGGTTTCTGATTTGGAGAGGGAATGTTTTAAAGTTCTACACAACTAGCTCAACCCAAAAATTTAATCACAAGATTTATGCTATCTGGAAGAGGTAAATTGAGCTCTCTGTGGCTTATAGACAGACATACTAAAAGATCTTGTCTAACTTAAAAATCATGAGGTATGTTTTGTAACATTAGGGGCTTACTCTATGCTTTATAGCCTTTTTTGCTCATTATGTGATATAGGTTAGCTGCAAATGCCTTACAAGAATTATCTACATACCACTTTCAGTTAGTAAAGTCTTAAAATAATCTATTCTGCATTTCTTTTGAATTTCCAAATCAATATATTACGTCTGTGTTGCATTTTTTAAAACTAAATACCATTATTGGTTTTCAGAACTTCATTTTGTAAAATTTTGGATTAATATTTATGCTGATCCATATTTACCTATAAAAATCATTTTTATAATACTTAAAGATTCCATTAATTTTTATAAGAACAAATTTCTGTAATCACTGATATCTTGGTACAGGTTGTCAAGAATGTTTAATGTCTGTTCATTATAAATGGAAAACATACCAGCATTACGAAATCCTATGCTTCTTGGCTAAAAAGTGCCTTTCCATCTTAGTACAGGTTAGTTGGACAATTAACGTTAACTTATTGCCAGTATTGTGTAATGAAATACTCTTCATTACAAATTCAGTGCAAAGTTAATTTGTTCGGCATTCTTTAGTTTTGGGATGAAAGAGATTTTGGTGATAGTTTCACTTTGCTACTTCATTTATACTATAGCTGGCTTTTAAAGTTTTTGCTGTCTTTAGCAAACTACTAAAACACCCGACAGGCAAAGGTCAATCATGTAATAAATATTTTTCTGCTCTAAATAATTGATTCTGTTCATGTAGCTTATGCTAGGCAAAATCCTGTCCTTTTTTTAAAGGAGATCACTGTTGATTTATAATATAGTAATATATTGTTTTCCCCTTAAAAATAATAAGGCCGCTGCCCATCTATTAAAAAAGCTGTTGTCCTCTTTATTGACATATCACTTTTACTGTAGACACTATTAATTTGCATGTTGGATATGAACTTTTTTATTAGAACAAAAGAACAACATTTCCCAGGCATAAATATTGATGAATATTTGTGCAGCTCTTTTTAAGCAATGAACAATGGGACTACTCGTGTGACCAGGTGGTCTGGCTTTGGTATCTACATTTATTTTGTATTGGTGTAGGTATGCAATTTCCTTAAAAATCAAAGCGTCAAGAACCTTTTCTGTGGAATGAATGTGTCCTTATGGTTGATATTCCAGTAAACAGGTTTTGTCACAGCTTATGATTATGTTTATTAGCAACAGTTAAAATAGTAATTCTTTAAGGCCGCACTTTAAGATACTACAGTTTGAATTACATCTATAAACACTGTGTGCACCGCAGCTTCTTATGCGTATCTCAGATGGATAGAGTAACTGCATAAATACATGGAGTTTGTCTTTTGAACCAATATGTATACTGCAAACTTGTTTTTAGATTAAGAATTTCAAAAACAGTTCAAAAATTGGTGAATAACTCATGCTCATTTACATTTTATGTCATCATATTGACTGCAGATTTCAGACTTCATATTTGATTAGGAATTCCGTTTAACTTATAAGACTATTTTAAAACCTCCTAGTAAATAATTCTAACTACTATTTCCCACAAGTGGCTTTCATTGTCTATAATTTCATAATATTCCTGTTTTGGTTTCGGTTTTGTTATATGCATCCACTAGAGTGCATCCTAAAAAAAACGCACCGGTGTCTGTGTCAGTCACAAACTATGAATATTGCAACCTTTGTTTGTCTTTTCTTTGTTTTGCTTAGTTTAACTTTGAATTTTCTCTGTCATCTTGCAGTTGCTATTTCTCATCCTCTTTTTAGATAGGAATTGAATTTTCTTTTATCAGAAAATTACTTAGCAGGGGTCAAAATAGAATGGCAGATTCTGATTTACTTATTGCTTTCATGTTTTATATTAATCTGTTCATGTACAGAAGATATAAGGTGTTCAGATGTCTTAATGGGAATTCCCAGTTTACAGAATATGATGTGCATGGATCTACTGCATTGATCTCCTCCTACCGCTTTCTGTGTAGGAATTCTTATGTCAGGTATGGGACCAGAGGGTAAACAGTTGTTGGTTTAGTATTTTCTTAGGATGCAAAGCAGCCTATAGGTAACTTGGAAATGTTACTATAATTTACAAAAAAAGATGACATCTGCTTGGGAGTCTTAAATGGAGGGAAATAAAGGCATCTTAAAATAATCTTTGCCTTCTTCTGAACTGCAGTCTCCTATGGAGTAAATCTGGTTTTAGGGCCTGGAACATGAAGAGGACAGAGGAAAAGATGCTATTTTGTTGTTAATGTATGCGATGTGATTCCAGAAGCATTAGTACAATTTAACCTTTGCATAAATCTAAGGTAGTTTATTGGAAAAATATGAAATTAGCTAATGTAACTTAAGCTACAGTTTGCTTTCCCTTTGAAGGCATTTTTGTGGAATAAAGAAGATGGAACTCAGAGGCAGGCAATGGAGAATGTTGCTGAAAATACAATGCTAAATACTGACAGAAGAATTATCAAATTGTCCCTTTTCCTTTCTTCAGAACAGGAACAGACTTATTTAGGCTGCTTTAAGACCGTACAGATCCTTTAAAGAATGTGCTGATAGTAATGTGCCCATTCACAGCTGTTCTTATTCCAGCAGCACTGAGGTGCAAGGATGAAAAGGGATATCAAGCCCAGAATAGGTCAAAATGAATCAGTTTAACTACCAGGCTGCTCACAAAGATGGAACCTCAGCTCTGCTGTGTGAGAAGCTTTTCTCCTAGAAGAAATACACATTGCAGCAAGCACGTTTTAATGTTAGTTTTTAACAGAGTAAGCCTACTGCCTCTTTCCTATGATGGATGATTTTCCTTCATAGTCTAAATGAACTAATTTATCCTTTTGTAAGCAGAAGCTTAGTATGTCAGCTTGCTAATGGCAATGAGAGTTGGATGCATGAACTGCAGCAATGGAAGGCTTATGGATATAGATGAAAACTCTGCCAGATGTATGAAACTGATAATGATTAGTCTGGATTAAATGTAAAATTGAATTCCTCTGAATTTTACTATTACAGATTACTTATATTTGTAGTCACCTATCAGTTCTTTTACTTAACAGTACGTTACTTTACTTTCTTTACTTTAACAATGTTGTCTAGTAACTACAGCTAGAAAATGGCATCCTAATCCTGTTTTTTGCTGATAAGGACTGATGCATGTTATTAAATATCTTACCAGTACAATTGTTTGGAGGGTTTTTTGTTTGTTTATTGGTTTTCTGGCATTACCATTATAAGACCTCGAGCAATCTTTATGCTTTATATTTGCATATTTGTTTCATTTCATATGATGGAAGAATTTATATTGTTTATATGTTTATAGGTATTATTTGGCTAATAGTGTTGGGAGAAAGGTAAGATAGAGAAAGGCGCCATTTAACTGAGCTGTCACAGTGTAGCAAAGTTCTTAAGAAGGAGAGGACTCTGATTCACAGAATTTGAGAGCTCTCAGTTGGATATCCAACCTAAATGCTGTGGATTTGTCTCTCAGTTGACCTGTACCTCAGTGAATCGTTTTTACAAAGCAAAGTCAGTGTCAGTGTTCACCTTAGATGAGAATTGTTGGGGTTTATACTAAGTTTTCTTTGAGCTAAGTTATTCTAGCAGATGCTAGGTAATGAAAAATTATGTCCGTTAGGGCCTTTTATTAGAAATGCTGAGTGCTTCCATTTTATCCGTAGTTTTAGGGCACCCCAAATCAGTGGCCATTTTGAAAAGAACTTCAGACCATCAGTTCTTATGTTAGTGTTTTAACTATTTGGTCATGAGTTCATTGAGGGTCAGATAAACAAAAAAAAAGTCCTTTTATTAAACCAATTTATAATAAATATCATGTTTTATTCATTGAAGGTAAATCCACAGGCAAAGGTTCAAATAATGTAACAGACAGAGAAGGTTCACCATTTGCTTCTTGCTGGTTATTCTTATTTGAGCCGTAAGTTATGAAAAAGGCCTTGTTGCTGTCTCTGTAGTTACACAGAAATGTGTATTTCACTAAAAATCAAACCCCTTCTTCCCCATTGTTTTGTGTCTGGCCTATTTTAAACTGTTTAAAAATTTCAAACTTATTTTAAACTAAGATGAGAAGCTTGAATTTGATTTATAAAAAACATTCAATAGTTAGGAATATCACCAATGTTATCTGAATTGTCCTACTCTTCCTAAGGAATATATAGAAGGTTTGGGAATGTTTTTAACAAACTCTTGAAGGATATTTTGTCACTTTTTGCTTGTATTCATTTCTAGATCTACAACAGGAGCTGCTGTTCTAGAGGATTTTTTCCCATAATCTTGTGAAAGTGGGTGGGAAAAATATGTGATTTTAATTTGGTGGTTTGAATTCAGCAGGTTGTTTTCTGGACAAAACAGATGATTTTAATCAGTGCTTCCTCTAATTTACATGTCGTCTAGCAGATTTCAGATAAAGATGACAGCCTTTTCTGTGGGAGGAGAATGACGTATGTCCAAAGTTGATCAAATATCCTGGTTGGTTTGCTTTTCTTAGTGAACTGAATCAATTTTTCAGTTCTGTAATAGAGTTGATTTTGTTGTTCTTATTTTTAAAAAAGAGTTTGAAGCAAAAAATATTTTTGGTGCACTGAGGAAATAGTCTTCTAAGGATCTCAATTTTGTTCTTGTTGAAGCTGCTGAAAGAGCTCTTGTTGAAATCATTAGTAACAGGACTGAGCTTTCTATTCACACAAGTTCTACTTCTGAGAACCCATTTCGGATTAATTAAACTTCTAATGTACTTAATATTAAAATATGGGAGAGTTGATTGACTCAAACTACATGGAGGGAAAGATACTACAGAAGAAAAAAAGAGATTAATTGTTGCAGGGAGGGTGGGAGAGAGGAAACACTCAGATAATAAATCATTCCCATTGCAGCAGAGGGGCACTGCAGCTCCCCTTTGCTCAGTTTCAAGTCACATTCCTGGGAGTGTGTTGTGGGCTTCTCCAATCATTCTGCTTCATTTCTACCCCACCTCCTGAATGGACTTTCTTCCAGAAATAACTGGCTGAATGCAGACACACCTGTATTTGGTTCATTATCTTAAGCAATTTTGGTTTTGCCACTGATGTGTTTAGTAGATAAGTTTAAAAAATGCTATTTATTTAGTTGATAATTGTTACCCTGGAAACTAGAGCTGTTGTTTGTTTCATTGTAAACCTAGCTGCACTGAACAGTTACCCCTAGGCACTGACAGCTGAAAATTTCCAGGGCTTGGACTCCTATGAAGTTCTGAGGCAGCTGTTCTTCAACATTTTTTCAGTGAGCATATGTATCTGTGCAAGTGGAGCCTACAGAAAAAAGTGCACCATTACTATTCTTTTTCTCACTTGAGCTAAGTGTGACTGTATGTATTTAGCTGTATTTAAAAACTATTTAAGGAAGTTTCTCAGCAAGAATTATAATCAATTATCCCTCTGGAACACTACAACACTGCAATGTTATCTCAATAGATCATGTTTTTTAGACAGTGATCTCTTAATATAGGATATTTAGGATAAAAGTATTCACCATTGCTCAAACCTAGGCTTTTGCTAGCAGAGTAAGTTCCATTTGAGTCATATGACTTTTCCAGCTTTTTTTAACACTATCATACAGAAACTCAGCATAGTTACGTGCAATAAGAATCTGTCTTAGAATTCACCCAAGCTTTTCTTGGCACAGAAAATCACAAGAGTACAGCCAGACCTTTATATTCCTATATACTTGGCCTGACTCTTGACATAAAATACAGTATCGTCAAGGCAGTTTTCCTTTTTTCCTGCAGTTTCTTCAAATGTCTGTTCCAGCAGCTACAGCTCTTGTCTCACTACTCTGTGACTACAAGAAAGTTGCTACCTAAATGTATAGAAGTTCTTGCAGCTGGAAGCAATATACTACTGTTAGTTTTCACACTTCTTTAAATCGAAGGACTGTCTAACTTTTTTTTATAAAATCCATTGACTATTTTGTACATTGCTTTGTTTGGGAAGATAAATAAATTCTTGCTATTTAGTAAAATAAAATTTTATTGCTTAAAGTATTTCAATGTTATAAACATTGTCCAAATTAAACCTTCAGTTTTGAATAGGTTCAAATATTTGTGAATTCAAAATCTGGAAAGGAATTTTGTATTCTAGCTTTCTCTCTGTGCAGAGGATATTTTAGTTTCTAAGGAGGCCAGGTTTGTTCCTACTGAACTTACTGGTAGGACTCCTGAGTCCTGGCAAAACATTCATGACAACTGTGTGGGAATGTGTGGGTATGTGTCTTAAAAATAATTATACCTTGCAGTCACTTTGTTGACCTTACTTCTAAAGACTTACAGAATCCCAGTAACATTTTTTTGTAGTATTGTAGAGGCAGAGAGGTAATGAAACAGAACTGATCGCCCATGCCAAAATCTCCAAATGCCTTGTGCTCTGACCACTGCTGTTGAGATGCTAAGCCATTGGTAGCAACTGGGAAGTGGTTAATAATAAACTGCAGTTATAGACATAGTTCTCTCATTAACTAAGATTTCTAAAGGCATAGAAAAGACAGGATGTCTTAGAGGAATGTTGGTTTATGATGGGTGCCAAATTCAACCTTAATTTTCAAAAGCAGAAAATATGAGCTTTCACTTCAGAATAATAGCTGTCAAAATACAAACCTACTTCTGAGGATGAAACTTCTCTGGTTTGAATTTTCCATACCCTCTAATACATATGAGTCAAATGCTTCTTTTTATCTTTTAAAAGTCTTGGTAGGAATGGTTTTGGTCATGGCATTGTGAAGTCTACTCTCTTCTCTATCTTCAGGTTGACTTCGTAGCAGAACTATTGAGAGGCCAAAGGTAACACTCGTGTCTAATTACAAGCAACATGGATTGTGGACATAAGAAAGAAGCATTAGCAGGAACCCAGTGAGCTGTCAGCCTCAGAAACAAGAAACAACCCTCTGCCTAGGAAACAAAGAATAAATGATAGGTATGAATTTAGGACATTAAGGCACTTATAGTAAAAATCCATTAGTAGGAACAGTTGAAAAAGATAAAAAAGAAAAAGCCAAGGGATGGGAAAATATGAGTGGAAGTAGGAGGAGATATACCTGAGGAGAAGTTCTTGCACTTGTTTAGTGTCATGAGCTACCAGGTATGGTAGGGTTCAAGATGTAAAGAGAGTAGTTGCTATAGTTCTGTCCTTCTCCTTCCCTGCCTAGTAGAGCTGCAGGCTTCACAGTTTCCCTTTATAGAACTGAACTGGGATATGCTTTCTTGAGGAAACTAACCTAGCGTCATTGGTCCATTTCCTGGAGTAATGTGATTTTTGAGATGAGCATAACTTACTTGAATACTCTGCATTGCAGAAATGGAAAATTTTCAATCTTAATTCGTAAGAACTAAATTCTGAAGTTTGCAGTCTTCATTCATTTTGCAAACAATGTTACCAGATTGTATTCAGGTTTATTTGTGTTAGTTTTGGTCCTTTTTGCCTGTTTCATTAGCAATAAGAAAGGTGACATTCTTGGTCCTGATATTTCTCTTTGTTAAAAGTGTTCCTGTTGCTGGTAGTCAAAAAGATCATTACACCTCACAAATCCCCCTTTAGTTCTTCTAGTGCCATTTGGCAGAAGGGCAAAAATTTGCCTTCACAGAAGAGACAAAATTGTTATACATCTACTTCTAGGAGAAGCATGTGGGTTAGTATAGCATTCTTTGGTGGTTCTTTTGTATTTTCCGGTAGAAAGTCAATTGTCTGTCAATCACAGAAATACCAAGAACATGAGGAAAGAGAAACCACTACATACATATGTTTTTATTACTAATCATTTTGGAAGGATCATTAAAAAATTATCTTATTTCTCTCTATTTTTATACTTGTTAAACTTCTGTAATCCTGCATATGACTTGTTTTTTTCCTTTTGAAATGGTATTACTTGCATTTCTCTCTCATGATAAGCATTCTGTTGTAATAACAAAGAGAACCTGACTCAGTTGTGCACTCAGCACAGTACATATGAAAATTTATAACAGTAATTTTAACAAGCTCCATGATACTATGGTAAAAGTTCAAAGCCTAATTATTCTAAACAACAACTCCTCCATCTCATTTCAAGGCATCATCATGATGTAGGTGGTGTTCAGGTGGTGATTTAAGTGCTTTCAAGCAGCCTGTGCTGTCAAAACACTTGTTTAGAAATGGAGAAAATAATTGGAAAAAATTCCTCATGCTGTAGAAAAAGTGTGTGTACATATATATATATATTTATATTCATGCATATGGAAAAATGTTTGCAGAGAGCACTTTAAAAACTCTTATTGTTCGTTTTTAGTTGTTTATGAATCAATTCTTAGCCTAATGATTTTAATCATTTTTGGAAAATGAAGCCAAAACAAAGATAGAGAGGGGGCATTATCCTCAACTGCACAGTTTGTGAGTTTTTGCTGACATTTCTCAGAGTTTCCTCTGGATACCAAGTTTGCAACCTAATTCAGAAAACTGTCAGCCTTTCTAGATTGCGATTTAAAATGTTAATAGCATACAGTAGGAAATGTTGGACTCCTACTATTTGCCTTGTCTTGAGAAGCCAAATTTATTTCTTCACGAATTTGAAATACACTGAAAAAAAAAAAATACTGAGACTTTTAGTTTGTTTCAGGATTGCAACTATGTATATAAGCCTGAAGATCTTTTGGTGGTATGGAAGGGTAATACTTTTCCTTCCTGTATTCCATCTATGAATGGTAATCTGTAGAAATTTGTGTGTGCTCTGGTTACTGTATGTATTTTTGCCTAGTATCATTTATGCCCCAGTGTTGATGCTACATACCCTTCATCCATTATCTAATGTCCTCTGGTTAGACAGACATCTAAGAATGCTTTGGCTGTGTTTTATTTCAGAAGAGTTTATTTGAAACTGCTAAACTACTAGTGGCAGTGAAATCTTTCAAACATAGATGAAAGGTAATTGCTGTTTGCTAATATATTTGTCAAGCTCAAGTATGTGAAATTGCTACTTGAATGGCAGCCTTCCCTGGTTTAACGAACTTTGGTAACAAGGTCAAGTTGGGGGGGGGAGAGGAATCTGAAAAACATCACTAATCAGATGATGCTGTTACCAGTTCACTGCAGATCTCAGAGCACCAGTAGTCCATTTGGACTCTGCAGCAGTGATGGTAGGAGCATTTCCGAAAAGGCTGTGAATAATCCATGGATAGGAATAAGGAATAACACAGTTGCAAGATATGCATTATATCTTTCTCTCCAAATAGCAATACAAGCCTAATTCTGGATTGCACAGCATTGTGCAGTCATTTTCAGTCATGCAAAATGAATGTAAAATTCTACTCTGTATTATCTACCAGTATAGTGACCGTAAGGTTGGGTGTTGGTAGGTTTTTTGGTTTTGTTTTGTTTGCTTGTTTTTTTTACACACCTCATCTCTGTGCCTTAACCATTTCTAGGGGTTCTGCCTTTACAATTTTTAAGTTTTCAAGTTTTTTCTTTACTGGCCTTACTGCTCAGTCTGCTAGCAAAGATACTATTGATGACAACTATATTATTTTTAAGAATTGTACACAAACTCCGGGAGGTGGGGGACAAAAGTTAAGTCTGTCTAAATATTAGAGATATAACAATTTAATGAATGAGTCCCCCATTAACAATTCAAAACAGAAGGCCTGGACAAATTATTCATTGCCTATTGTTTTGCCTTTCTCTTTTGATAGCCTTGGGGCCAATTTTCCTCTAAAATCTGAACAGAAACCAACAAATTCACTTCATTCATGTCTCTAAAATGAGATGGGAATTTTACTCAAAGCTGCAACATTTACAGTGTCTCTCCTTAAAACCTTGCTACTATGACTTAGACAAGTAGAAACACTATGAAATATTTCCTTTAATTTATTCAGAGAAGCACTTTTAGACCACTCTATTTGAAATGCCTTGTAGAACTTTGCTAACGCTTCCCTGAGATACCAGATTTCTCATGGAACGAACTATGGAATGTTTCAATGAAATACTTGATAATGTCCCCTATTGGAATATGAAGGGCTCTATTTTGCAACTAATCCAGAACAGGTTGTGTAGAATAGGTGAGGAATAAGTCTTTTCCTCTAAGAGGCTGAAGAGAAAGAGAGAAAATGATGTTCATAGAAAATGCTATTAAAAATGTCATTAGATTCTCCTAAGATCTAATCATAGTCGGTATTTCTAAATTCTAAAGAGTCAGTCTAAATAAGTCCAGGATTCTTAAAACTAGGCTTCCTCTTTAAGCTAAAAAGTTGGAGTTATTCAAACCTACAATATCAGCTTAAAATTGCCTCCCTGCTATTTTGTTAACATAAAGTAGTACCCTGTAGGTCACTTGCATCAGAATAGAATGTGATTAGCAAATTCAGCTTTTCAAGCACTGTTCACAGTACCCCTTGTGAAACAAGCCATATGTGTATACAGCATTCCAAAACTGATTGTGCAAGTAGATGTGTTTGCCTATATCAAGCAGTTGAATATATAAGCATGTAAATATTTTCATTGGGAAAATAAATGAGGTACATCTGCAAATATTGATTGTTGTTTCACATCATACACAATTCATAGCAAGAAATTATAGTCCTATACCTCATGAAAGAAAAGTCTTCTGGCAATCCATATCTTGGAAGTGTCCAAAGTGTCTGAATTTAACCTAATGTTCCTTGTCAGGAAGCCAGAACTTACGGATTCCACAGCTGTGTTCCTGCAGATAGGTTCCTGAAACCTGACTTCATGTACTAGAGTCAATATTTGTTTCAAAGTCTAAAGACCACCTGTACTGTAAACATCTATGAACCACTCCAGCAAAAACTCTCTTAGGTAAAGACTGTTTCCTAAGGCACTGAGGAAGTCCTAATGTTTTACGTATGTACACTAGTAATGTAACGAGCCATGTGAATGCAGAAGATCCTAAGCTGCTAGGAAACTGCCAAGGTTCCCTAGCCAAATTGATTTATAGATCTATGGCTGTACTGGAGCTTAGTTTGGTCATAGCGGCATAGTTTGCACAGGTGATCGGACCTATCATTAACAGTAAGGAGTCCTAACTATTCCCTCAGCAAGGAACTGTGGCTGTGTGAATATCTTAGGTGTGATTACACCCCTTGTAACTGAAACTAAGGGCTGCACTTTAAGCTACACGTCAGATGGCAGTCTGTCCTTAACCAAACAACTGACCACGGAAACTGGAAAAGACATCCAGGAAAAAGGTGTGGATTGCTTTCTGTAAGGTTAGAGGGAGACATTTCTAATTGAAGATTTTTTCCCTTCCTGTCCAAAGCATAACTTAAACAATGACTGGGTGAATTTATGAAAAAAAAAAATCATTACCTAAATGCTAAAGCTGTGTAAGTTACACACTTGTTATGTTTACTAAAGAAAAGCCTTTTGCTGTTTGAGGTGAAGATGGAATAGGGCTCTACTCTGTCATCCACCTCCTTATCATTTATGGAGGACCCACAGAATTTGTGATGCTGTTATAATAGGGCACCATACAAGCAAGTGTTTGTACATTGCTCTGTAGAGCTTGCAACTTAAACAGGAAAAACTGACAAAGACTAAAGGTGTAACTAATTTTATACCAGGATGGTTTAATGCTGTTTATAGAAAGCAACAAAAATTAACAAATATTTCCTTATAAGTGAAACTGTGCTTAACTAACATTGCTATTTTTCCACCCTTTCTGGTATACCAATTCTAATTAATGAAGACTGATTTAGAAAACAGAGACACTATTTTATTTATCATTATCATGCATGAAACTGAGGTATCCATCTATAATGTGTTAACAATACCTGCCTTTGTAAACAGGTATTTAATACACAGAGCCTTGGGGAATGATCACAGAGTTGGTTTAAATATAAACAGCTAGATGTCTTATCAAGTGAATTAAAAAAAAAAAATAGTATTGAATTCCATGTTGTGTTCCAATTCAAAGGAAAAAAATGTTCCCTATGAAATTAGTATGAAGACTACTGCTGACTTTAATGAAAGCAGGATTTGGTCTTAAAAGTATTTTCTTTTATTATAATTGTTTTATGTATTATATAAAGTGTATATATATTATATTCTTCAATTATATCCTAAGAAGCAACTCAAAGTGATTATTTCATGTACAAGGCCCTGGCACATGTTACTTCATGACAAGGCCCTGAGCAACCTGCTCTAGTTGACCCTGCTTTGAGCAGGCTGTTGACTAGAGACCTTTCAACCTCAACTGTTCTGTGATTCCATGATGTGTCTGCAATAGAGAACCTGAGGTCAAAGAGGTGCAAAGAGGACAAGCACATAGGAGAGGAGCAAAATGAATTATTTTCTTTGATGTTTATATTGGAAGAACCTGGAAAGACTTTCGGAGGAGTGGAGGGTAAGGCAGATGGCAGACTCACCAGAGACTCTCTCTGAAGCTGAAGTAACTGCTGAATAAGTTAGATAGAATAAACACTAAGAAATTGTTATGGCTGGAATTTACATTCATCCAAAAAGTTCCAAGAAAACTCAAGGATGAAATAGCTAAATTGCTCATGGTAGTATGCAGAGGTTGCAGGATGTCCTGTACTCTAGAGAAGGAGAAAGATTATATGAAAGGAGAAATGCTGGGTGATAGAAGATTAACACTCATCTGTGATTCCCATACTTGCTGCCTCCTTTCCCTCTACAATCAGAATCTGTTTTTCTATCCCATAATATTTGATTTTGCCATGAATGTCTATGGTTCAGTGAAATTCTACACCTGCACGTCTGAGAGGCCTTGAGCCACTTAGATTTTTCAGGTAATGATAGAGGTGACTGCTCTGAAACAGGTGGGAGTTCTGTGTTGAGTTCCTCATATTCAAACTCTATTGCTCTGACCAGGCTTGTCATTCTTCATGCAAAAGAAACCCAATCAAACAAAGCTTCCTTATGATAACTTTAAAAACAAAACAAAATAACCCCCCCCCAACACCCCTCCCCAAAACCAAGCATACAGGCTAAATCAGATTTTTTTTTACCAACAAATCAAAAAACCCTCAAAGATGTCCCTGTGAGGGCTTCCATAATTTAGTGCTTATTTATAATAGGAAAAAGGATGAACTGCAGTAACTCCTTGAAAACACTCTATTTATACTGCACGAACTATTAGTAAATGGCACAAATAAAATAAGTATTGACTTTATAAAGGTTTTTTTTGACAACACTTGGAAGAGTCTTTTACTTCCATAGGCATAAATCAGGAATGAATTTCTTGCATGATTTTGTAAACTGAGAATAAAATAGCAAGATAAGAAACTTAAACTGTTAGCCTGTTAAACCATTAGCTTCAGTGTAATACTATCTTATCTGATAATGAAGATGAGAGGAAAAAAGCAGACTAATTTAGGAAAACACTTTCCTATATGTGTGTTATTCATGTGCATGACATATTTCTTTATATTGTTAAAGTTAACATGAGTTTGGGTCCTTTAATGATAATGGAATTTTTATGTTTTATTATGTAAATGCATGTTCCTTACAAATCAAGCCATTTTCCTTTGCATTTGAAAGTTGTGGTCAGGGATCCAAATTACTTAGTTTAAGCAATGGTTTTCCCAGGCTGTGATTGTAATCAAGTAGAAGTTCTTAGAGTGTCTTCATACCTTCTCTTCTTTTCATAAAATAAGTCACCTAAGAGTTAACCAAAACAGTGAAACAGTATGAGTGAATAAGTCTAAATCTGTACTAATTTCAGTGAAAACACGATTCTTTTGCAATTGAAGTGAGGATGACCAGGTTTTAAGGATAACCTGTCCCCTTCCTTCCCTGTCCACTGTGATAGTTCTCAAGCATTTTATCTGGAAGCTATTAGCTCAAGCGTATTGTCTCATTTCTACAGATACCATTTATCTATGCAGGCTCCATTCTCAGTAGTTTATAATTATAATATAAATAGGACATCAGTAGAAACAGGTAGAGAAATGGAAGAAGTAAAAAAATTAAGTAAAAGAAAACAAAAAGAAAGGGCAATATGTCTTAAATAGCCCAAAGGATATAAACAATACAAGATGAGGGGAGGGGAATGGGGCAGAAAAGCAGATATAGGCAGGAAAGGAGAAGGTGAGCAAGTAAAACAAACTGATGAGAATATGTCCTGAGAGGTCTAGGGTCAAGACAATTTATCAGACATATCTGTCTAGAGAATCAGCAGCATCAATAGCAGCCATTCATAAAATTCTTTTCTCAGCTACATGTTTTTTCACTTCATTATCTTCAGGGCTTTCTCAAGGCTGCAGTAAAACTATATATTCTGACAGCTGACAAGTCTGTTGTTCTATGAACTAGAAGAAGGTTATTTTTGCAGAACTACTAGGAGCTAAAAGGAGCAAAAACATGGGATGCTGCCTCTTACATTTAGAAAGATTCACATTGCTATTCCAATGGTTGGGGTCAACATTATGTTGATATGAATAAATACTTAGAGAAATATTCAGAAGGGCAGCGCTATTTTTACGTCATGATTTTCCTGTGTTTAGCATCATTTCAACGCACAGGAAACATACTGATTGAGAGGATTTTCCCATTAAGCATATTCTGACTGAATGCCTTGGAATGTAGTATAAAGATTCTTCATACAGTGATGGGCACTGTAGGAGTTATAAAGAGATTAGCAAAGAAACTGACTTTCTTTGGGCTCAGTCACAAAGCTGCTGAATTTTACAATAAAGTTAATAGAAATTTTGGGAGCCTGTTACATTGATAGATGAGTCATTATCAGTAGTATGTAATAGAGAAAAATACTGATATCAATCATTATTTTGCTATTATTATTATATTTTTTGCATAGGCAGAAGATCTGTGCCAATAGCACATGATGGTAGAGCACAGTCTTACCTTTTTACAAATATTTAACAAATCAAATTGTCTGGGAAGAGAAGCCAAATTAAACATTACCTAACCCTACAGTGGTTTAGAGTTGGTCACAGATATCCTGGAAAAGAACATACTGAGATGCTTCATGACCATGAAGCAAATGTGTTGTTCTTGATAGTAAGACCACACCTGAAAGCAGTTCAAACAGGAGATTTTACACAAGTTACATGAAATGCAGCTGTGCAGCATTTCTAGAATACTGTTAACAGAGAGGCTATTTTAATGAAGGGTGACCTTCCAAAGGTAGGACCAGTGCATTTAACTAGCCAGAAATACAAGTCCTAAGAGAGGAGTTGCAAAGGCAAAATAAACAGCAGGCCTACAAGTTGATTACTTGTGTGTCAAATTAATTGCACTCTTCAGC
The DNA here is from genome assembly GCF_036417845.1 of Apteryx mantelli. Taxonomy (NCBI): domain Eukaryota; kingdom Metazoa; phylum Chordata; class Aves; order Apterygiformes; family Apterygidae; genus Apteryx; species Apteryx mantelli. Next base: position 15,571,111 of record NC_089984.1, read on the forward strand.
ATTTTAAGAGCATTTCCATTGGATAAGAGAATTATGAGAGAATAAGAGAATATGAGAGATTAAGAGAATTATGTTTCTGCATTTTGCCTAAGTGTCACTTTAAACAAGAATATTCAGTCTTGTCTGCTTTTGCTGGAGGATAACGTGTAGAACTAGAATGCAAACTCTTATGTGTACAAAAAGTACTTTCGTCACAGGTGCTTTATCCATCCCCATCATGCCTTTCTGTGCTTCTGTAAAGAAAAACATTTGCATTTAAGAAGGAATGATTTTCACTGGTGTTATTTTACTTTAAAAGTTAATATTTTTAAATGTTATCCATTAACTGGGGTTAATATAATTAGTTACTCTTTGGTCTTCTCATTTTTTGTAATATTCCAGATTTGTAGGTGCTGTTAATGCATTATTTATTCAGACTGGGGTAGAATCTTAGTGTCAGTGAGGTGATGACAGTTTACTCCAAAGAAAGCTATGCCTTACAGCATGTATTCAATTTGTGAATTTTGCATCAAGTGCAACCAGTGCTTTTTGTTTTGTTTACTCCCATGAAATGGCTTCTGTGCAGTAGAAAACCAACAGAATGTTCTTTGAAATGAACTATTCCATGTCAATGATAATTAGAGATGGGCCAATGCTACAGCAGATTACTGGTGAACATTCACAGGAATTGGTTATCGTTTTCAGGAATGTAGGCAGAAAGTGAAAATTTTCTTGAAGTCTTGCATAAATTTGTAGCAATGCAGAGATTTGAACTCAAGGGGCTATATGAAGTGATCTTTTAAATAATACTGACCAAGAGTTTGAAGTAAACTAGCTCAGTTTCTAAACAGAAGAGTGGTAAGAATTTCATTGCTGTCAAAATTGCAAGGGTTGTGGAACAAGCAGTATGTTGTTTGTTCCAGTCCAAGTATTGGTACTTCACTTGTACATCTGAGTAAATAATTAAAGGAGTATGATTCAATGGTTATTGAAGTAAAGGTAAATCTTCTCTTTGATTTTGGTAGACCAATAATTTGGTCTGAAATTGACACCAGAATAATTTCTGTAAATGAATTAAGAATAATTACACTTTTTTTGTAATGGTTCAGTAGTGCCGGGGATTTTCTGAGCCTGCTTCATAGGTATGTTTACTTGTGATTTTTAATACTAACTTACAGATGTGTATATCCACAAAACGCCACCTGTCTTTATGCCTGTCACTCCAACAGCATATTCTAGACACTAGCCATCTGGCTGTAGAAGAAATATTCAGTAGCCAAACTGAGCAACAGCTTCCTTGGATTTGATGGATTTTGCAATTGGATGTCTGTGTCTCAGCTACAAATGTGTTGATTCTTTCCCTCAAGCTGAAGCAAGCTGTATTCCAAAAATGAATCAGCCTCAGTCTCTCCCCATCCACAAAGAAATTTGTGATGTTTCAGCCACCTTTATTGAAAGTTGTGGCAGTTAGTGCATGATTATGGAATATAAGATGATATAAAAAAGAATTAGGATGGATCTTAACTAATGAAAGAGAGGACAGAGAAAAAGAAAGGCAAAGACTGAAGGGAGAGGTCTGCATAAACGAGAAACTGCTCATATACTAGATCTTATCAGATGTTAGTCAAATGTGCATGTAGAATGAATGAAAATGAAAAAAATATCTCAGGAGAGAATTCTACATTTAAAGAGATGAAAAAGAAAAAGGAAAATATAGTCATATGATGCAGAACAAATTTCTTCCAGTCTTTTGCGAGGAAAGGCACGCGTTTATCCCTCTAAAACCACAACAAATGGTTGGAAATACAACATAGATCCCTGAATTAGGGGAGGGCCAAACTAAAGGAGCAGCTGAACTGAAATGCAACCAGTACTCCTGCATTATTTCGTGCTCACTTGAATTCTCAGGCTTACCAGTCTTGCATGGTTTGAATCCAGATTGTTTCCAAGAGCTGAGTTAATTAGTGAAATATCCCAAAGTTAACTAACTCCCCTGCTAGGAAATGGGCTCTTCCATTTTTCTCACATGATTATCTAGGCACTTTCACTTTTCCATATATAGGAGCAACACAAGGACTGACAGATCAAACCAGGTAGGGATACAGACCTAAGGCACATGCATACTCCCTGCACACATACACAGATACAAGCGCATGCTGATTTCACACACTGAAATTCAAGTTAGTGTAAGAGGTAGTAACTGAAGGCAGTGGCAGTCCTGCTGGTAAAGAACTTTCTGCCTTAAAAGAAGAAGGCACTAAAGTTAGAACTCTTCAACTACTGTTGAATAATCCATCAGGAAAAGCATCAAAATCATGAATGGGCCGGTGGATGGCTTATGTGATCACACGCTGGATGATGAAGGGGCTTTCATGTTCACATCAGAGTCTGTAGGAGAAGGACATCCAGGTAAGAAACCAGCTGTGGCAAGCACGTAAGAGGCATAATATTTTTATTTAAAATCTGTTTTTAAAAGCATGACAATTCATCCACTCTTAGTTTTATTATAGAAGGTATTCATAAAAGGGCGCTTCTTGTGTTATTTCCATTGGACCTTGTTGGTAAAGACTGTAGAGCCGTGATAACAAGGGTGTTTCCAACAGGAGTTCCTGTGCCTTTGCTGGGTGTGTGTTACACCAGGGAGGGCAGTGGGGTTCATGCTTGCTGCTCCTTCCTTTTCATCTGAATTTTTCTCAGTGTTACTGTGGAGACACTACTGTATCTCTGAGAGGCTCAAGTTTCACATATGGACAGGAATGCATTACTTGCTTCTCAAGTTCCATATCCTTATGGGCTCTGTGAGACTCTCCTGCATACATGCTATGCTCTAAAACTGTCTGTCACCCATCTCTTAAGCAGGCTATTTTAAAGCCTTTAAATTCAATGGTCTCAGCAGCTGTACATGGCAGAGTCGCTGATATTTTTTCTCCATTCCATCATCTGTCTATTGCTGCAATATATGGAATTGCTTAAGCAACTGGTGGACAGTTACTTGTTAAACAGTGTGGTCAGCAGAGTTTAGTTCAGTTTTATGGAAAACAAATGTTCATTTGCCACATATATGTACCTTATGTCAGCAGAAGTGTTCCCCCAAATGAGGCCAGGGGACAATAGGCTGTTTGATGTCCCCAAAAGTGTATTTATTTTACGAGACCATTTGGCATCCTGTACCTTTTGCCATGACAAGGCTTTTTCAGGTCTGTACTCATGTTATGTGCATAAATCATAAATGGGTGTGATGACATAGAAGAGAAGAAAAAGATCAGCAGTAAGCCAAAAGTAAACCACTTTTATGTCTATAATTCTGATACATCTCTACAAGGTTACCTGTATTACTGCAGGACAGGTCCACAGCTGATGCAACTGTGTACCTCTCTTTGATTTCAAGGCAACTACATCAGGTTAAGCCAGTTGGGGTTCTTTCTGTTGTAACAAGATCAGAAAATTCAGTCCCTGGGACAGAGGTCCCATCTCGGATTTATATTTAATTACAGCTAGTGTCTGTAGGGAAATATAATTGCATAGGAAAAAATAATGTTGTCATGTGTGGTAATTTTAAATTGATATTTCCAAAGATGGCAGGTCACAATTTATGCTACCTTAATCATTATTTTTTAATTTCCTTGGGGCAATAATAGGTAAGTCTCGGAACAGGAAGCGATCTAATTCAGATTAGTCCCCACAGATTTAGCTTTGTCCATTAGCTTCCTTCCTTTACCAGTTCTCTTTTTGTCTGGCTTCTTGTTTTAGAATTTGAACCTGTTTTTCATTTCTTACTCACATTCCTTTCTTTACTTCTAAAAATTCTGTTGGCCCTCTATAGACTCTCCCCCAAGACCATTATCCTTCTCCTGTTCTGAAATACTCAGCAGGCCATTGGGAAAACGTTATCACTTGTTAGATTTGTGTACAGTATCTCATCTGGCTGAGATTGCCAGATCTCTGGGTACTTCAAGAGGCAAGAGGCTTACGGTAGATGAGGGAGTGGAAAGTGAATGTTGTAATTTACTGGGACTTTTTCAAAGCTATGATGCTTATACTTTCCTAAGCAACATTAAACCAGACACCCACTAGAAAAGAAAGATCCAGATTTTCCAGATGAAGGGAGGCTGACAGTAAGTCTCTCTGGGTGGCCGTGTGAATTCTTGTTCCCGAACACAGCCCTGCGATAGGTTTTAAGGGTCTCAGTGGTAGGTCCAAATTGATCACCCTTATATCCTGGCCAACCCCCCTTTTTCCTGTCTATGGTTTTACACTAAACGTGTAGAACATTGCCATTAGCTTTTCATTAGCCAGGAAAATCTTGGTTGTTTCTCAAAAGTGGTGCCAGTATCTGAGGCTGTACTTGGGCTTTTGATGTTGTCAGTAGAGCTACAATTTTACTGTGAGTTTTGAGTTCCTCTGATTGATACCAAATGGATAATTTGCCTGTTTCTAATTGCTTCGCTTTTATATGTGATAGTGTAATTTTGTTAGAGGGCATTATGTAAAGTAAAAATCCTGACCCAGATCCTTGTCTGGTGGAATTTTGAATTGTTCTGATTATATTAGTTGGGGATTGTATGCTGTCATGTAGACCTCATGCTTAAGAAATGAAGAGGGAGAAGTTACGTACATACTTATTTAGGTATAGACAACTGCCACATGCCTATGCAATGCTTAAGCGTTCCATGTAACTAAGAAGCCCAGATTCCATAGAAGCAATTAATGGTAGGCAATAATTAATATACTGATATTACTCATGCTCAGCAAAGAAACTTTATACAAGACCCTGCTTATCTCATCTTCTCAGTCCAGCTTCTTCAAAATCATGTATGTATAGTTTGGCACGTCCTTCCAGAAGGTCTTTAACTCTGGTATTTAGTGGAGCCAGTTCCAAACTCCCAGACGCCTTACATGTAGCTTGCCTCTTATTAATAAAATAAAAGCACATAGATAACAGATGGGGAAGAGAGATTTTTTTTTTCTTCGATAACTCTGTTTTGTCCCTGCTCCATTTTGCATTGTTCAGGAGAGGTGTCTGTCCATGCTGCACAATGGCCTCACTGTGCTTTGGAAGATGTTGTGTGTTACTCTGACCCACAGTGTCTCACAGGTGCCAAACCACTTAGGATTAATTCCTCCCCTTTTCTGATGTAACTTCAGGTGGAATTGCCTGCAAACACGTCATTCCATTCTCTAGTAGGTATCAAGGAGTCTTTAAAAACATGAGAGAAAATATCTGCTAAAAGCACCCTCAGCTTTTCATCTGTATTAAAAATGTATACTTTTGGGGGATTTTCGCAGAATAAAAAACACAAAAAAACAGAAAATGCAGATTTTTTCCAGCAAGTTGATACTTGTATGTCTTACACCCAACAACGTTATATATACTTAACAATATACATAATGCTTAAGTAAACTATTTATTGAACAAAAAGAACAGATGTACAAGCTTATCTTGCATATACCCTGACGTCTTTTCTTTAAACAGCATGGTGTTAATATTGAACTACCCCTGCCTTTTTCAATTAACACTACTCAAGAGTCTTTAAAATATAAAATACGAAAAGTATAATAGAGGGAAAAGTCAGTTATTCAAAGTCTTTCTCGTGAAATTTTTTTTGGTGAAAAGCTTATTTTTGATGAAGTGCTCATGATAAGTATCTGCATTTCTTGAAAGCTTTGTTTTTTCATCAGAATACCGTGAATTGCTCAGTTTATCATATTTTGAACGTACAATTCCACCTTCTAGTTTAAAATGATTGGTTTTGGTTGATGTAAATAAGGTATCATTAAAGACATAGCTACCCAATGTTATTCTGATGATCAAAGGTTTTTAAGAAAATTAATCATACCTTTTGAAATGTCTGATGTTTGTTACATTTACTACACAATTAAAGCCAGAAGCGTGGCTGAACGTGTTTGCTCTGCTTCAAAGGGCAGAGCTTTTTTGAATTAGATTTTTAGTTGTTAGGGTTGTTCATAGATATTTTTTTTTGACTCTGTGAAACCAAAGTCTTGGGGATGTCCTGAGAACTTGCAGTTGCCATTGATTTTTGTTTACAGAGTGGTTAATTTTTAAGGATATAGCATTTCTGAGTGTTAGGCTCTTATTTGTTTAACATAGTCTGGATTCACATAAATTTATGTCCAACTGTATGGAAAACGTATAATGTGAAGATCCCCCTAATTAGTGGAGATCGCCTTTGTTGTTGAATGTCTGCTTTGCTTCATACTTTGACAGCTGGGCGTTTGAATATGGTTTGTCATCGGCTCTCCTAGACTGATGCATTCTCCTTACAGTTAGCAAGAGCTGTTTGTACGGCCAACTGGCATCTCTGCTGTAAGAGTCTATATGGGATGATTGGATTTCTTGATAAGAATTCATGTGTGTCTGATACTTCCCTGCTCAGTCAAGAAATCCTTAGATTAGACATCCCTTTTCTAATCCTTATCCTATTGTATAGTAATTCACTACATGAAAGTGCGCATCAACAGGATTTGGATCTATTACATATAAAAAGTTCCTGGTGTTTTTCCATCAGCTTCTTAGATGGTGGTCCCTTATGCTTTACCTGTTTCAAAATTAAAAAAAAAAGGAGATAATGGACAAACATATCTTGTCATATTTAGCAGCTAATAAGCGAACTTGAACAGCTGAGATTAGAAATTTAAATAACAGAATGAAGGGTGTACAAAGCCTGCTAAAAATTGCTAAAAATAGAAATGCCTGGTTCTATTTTACATTAGAGACCTTGACTAATAGACAGCTGAATTTCCTTCAATTTAATGCATTAATCAGCAGATCATCCAGCTAGATTTCACTTTCAGGTTTTGATAGTTGTATCTGTATTTGTCAATAAATGCATCTAGATACACTAGCAATATTAACGATCTGATATGGCACAAATTGTCGGCCTGATTTGTCTTAGCCTATTTTAATTCAAAGAAATGCTATCAGCACAGTAGATTGAATTATTCTGATTATTTTCCTATGAAAATCCTCACTTAGTTTTTAAAGGCCAAAAAAGACCCCTGATATAATCTGACCTTCCTTCATACACAGGTAATGAAAAAGCTTTTAAAAAGATACCCAATTTTCATTCAGGGATCTGAAGAGATAAAGAATCCTGCATACCTTTGGATGAATGGTTTTAACTCTCACACTTCTAAGATTTTGCTTTTTGAATCTTTATCTGTATCTCTTTAATTTCCAGCTATCAAGGTAGTTACATTATTGTCTATCAGATAAGAACCCTTCTTTCATCAAAAAACATATCATCATTTAGGTACTTAGGGATTGTGATCCCAATACCTATTAGTATTTCCTCTGGTAGGTTTTCCTTCAGCCTTTCAGAACTAGATTGAGCTTGATTAATTTTATCCTGTAAGATCTGCTTTCTGATCTTGGGTCATTCTTCTGTCTGTCTGAAACCTTCCCACAGCTTCTTAACATTGTCCTTGAAATACTACCACAACAATTTAGTATTTCTGTAGCAGCCTCACTAATGCTATATACTGAGATAATTTCACTTCCATGGGTGGGTGTTCATCTAGTTTTCTACCATGACTTTTCAAAGTGACGCTTTCCCAGGACAAAGTCTTCCATTCTGTAAATGCAGGCTATGTTCTTTGTTCATAAATGTTTGCTGTGTTATTTCACTTCTGAAAGGGAAACCAAAGAGCTGTTTTTTTATCTGTCAATATCCATGAAATACTGTAGATACTAATATGATATATTTCATGAAAAAAAACCACCATGAAAACCTCCTGCTACATCCTCACTCATTGATTTTACTGCCTACTAGAGCTAATGCTCCCTGGGGACATTTCAGGAAAGCTTTAGTCCATAAATTAGATTTAACCACAGCATGCAAAGCCAACATAAGGTTCTTTGTACCAGGTAAGTGTCACAAAGAGAACTGAGGATGAATTAGTCATGTGGGATTGTCTGTACCCTCTTGGGTGTTTTGGAAAAAAATACATATAGTATCCCTGTATGTGCCAACAGAGAACTTGCACAGATTTGGAGCCACTGGCATCTAGTGTGGGTGAGACATGCTTTGGGTGTCGCATGAGCAGGGATAAAGATTGTTACTGGTGTAGAAACTCTGGGTGGTGGAAAAAAAGACTGTACAGCAGTCCTGATCACTTGCAGTTTGCTGTAGGGCACTGGAGCTGCACTAGGAAGGCTATCCTATCCCAGCTGCTCTGTTATCCAACCCAGTTAATCAAAAACTACATATTTGCATCTATAATTTTTGGTTTTATACTTGAAAATATGGCTATTCTTCCTTGTAAAAATGGAAAATTTCAAGAGAGCAAGTAGAGATACGTCTTAATCAGAGTTCTGACTTTGCTAAACAAGGTTCATTTGGACTTCTAACTAAATTTCAAGAATGGCATCTGATTCCTATTTTGTAGTAACTGTCCCAAATTTAGTAATCCATATACAGTTCCCAAGAGACTGAAAGCTCCAATCTAGCCTAAATTTTCTAATAATATTTTGTGTTATTTTCTTCTGTGTTCAAGTGGTTAATAAGGGAGATAGGAGTGTCAGAATCACATTAGTTGTCTAATCTCTCATTTGTCCCTGTTAGCTAAACATGCACCTTTCTCTTGAAACTAAATGAGAATTTATTTTGACTTGAGAATAAATGTGTTAGAAGTCTCAAATGTTGCACCCATTTGTTTTGCCATGCATCATGTTACAGCAACATCTAAGCATTGTATACAATAGAAGACTTTTTTTTAGTACAATAAAATGAAAATATATGAGAAAAATTACCATTTTCAGGTGGAAGGCATTGTTATGGATGCTGCCCTTTTGTGATCACTAGATTAGCTACATTATTTGATTAAGATGCATTATGCATTTGAAAAGGTAAGAAGTAAAGAAGGAAAAAAAGAAAAAATCTATTATCAGAAGCCTTGGCTGAAATTTTTGTATTTGGGATGTAGCTGAATATATATTTAAGACTGACCTCAGGCAACTTTGATTTGTAAGCCCTTCTTGCTTCTGCATGTGCTACTCACTCTGTCTCAGGTGGGTAGCAGGGATCAGTAGGAGATGGCACTGCAGGACAATGCAGACCTGAAACAGGTATTTGAGCTGGTTCTGCCTATCTACACTGTGCATTATCTATAATGATTAAAACTTTTTTTAGGCTTTACCTTTTAGGCTTTACCTATTCAGGTACATTCTAACTTTCTGCTGGGGAGATGGTTAATGGCTAAATATAGCCTTGTTGTTAGAGAACCCCTGTTGTGGAGTGCATGCTGCATTATCTTGTGCTGTTAGAGAAGAAGAAGGCTGGGAGTAAAGCCTCTTAGCCTCTCAGGTAAATCTATGCATAACATACTCGTTTCACACTTATGTATGGAAAACTACAGGTGAAGCTGTACTCAGTATTAATTTACAGTAATTCCCCATTCCCTATTGTATTTATCTTTTTTTTTTTTTTTTTGCCTTCAGGATGTTTCATGAGACTTTTGTCTTCATTTAATTACCTTAAATACTTTAGTAATAAGCATTAAAGAGTTCCTTGCTGAAACCCCTCCCTAACAGTCCATATTTTGTATTGAGTGCTCTGGTTTTGAGTCACACAACTTTGATGTCTTGCAGATAAAATCTGTGATCAAATCAGTGATGCTGTACTAGACGCCCATCTCAAACAGGACCCAGATGCCAAGGTTGCTTGTGGTAAGTTGTTTGCTGCTTTGTTTTAGGTCATGACACCATCACCCAGTCACTGTTCTTTTTGTGATGAATTTGCAAAGAGCTTGAAACTGTCATATGCTAACAACTCATTTTACTCTCAAATAATTATGTAAAAATTGTAATCTTCAAGAGGAGAGATGAGAAGAAACAATAAAAGTTTTTCTGAAGATTGAATTTTGAGCAGCCTACAGAAAGGTAGTATACTGTAAAAGTAGGATAGTTAATATGTTATGTGGATATAATATTCCTAGGAGAAATAGACAGAATTTCATTACAGTGGATTTTTCAAGGACAATTTGAATGTTTTGTTAAAAAATTACATTTACTGTATTTAGTGAAGGCCTAATTTTTCAGTCTTACTTGCACATAACTGCTTTTTTTTTTTCCTGACATCTCTGCAGAAGAAATTGTACCATCAACCCTGGGCTCATCAGCCTGGTTCATTCACTGCATGACTATATCCCTTCTTCAGATTCTTCTTCCTCATACTGGACACAAGTTTGCAAAATAGTTGATTACTCATGAGGATTATTTGGCCCAAGTATGCAGCTGAGAGTGATTAAGGCACTGCAGTGGATTTAGAAATCACGGCTGAGTGCTATGTTTCCCTAAACATCTGTGCATATCACTGAGTCATGCTCAGTGTTTTGATTTCCCCAGTTGTAAATTGGGCATATTTGTATTTTCCTTACTTTCAGACGTGTGGTGAATATGAAAAGATTTTGTTGTAGAAGGAGCTAAGACTGCTAAAAATATGGGCAAAAGGTACTTATAATTTAAATACCCAGTAGATCTCTCTAGATCACCACCATCACAAACATACTTATTCCTAATAGGGGGTTGGGTTGTTCTGCTTCTGTAATCCTGTGTTCATCTCCCTTTTCAGAGACAGTGTGCAAGACAGGGATGGTGTTGCTCTGTGGGGAGATCACATCTGTTGCTATTGTGGATTATCAACGAGTTGTCCGAGATGCAATTAGACATATTGGCTATGACGATTCAGCTAAAGGTTGGTGGAAAAATTCGACAAATCCTTGAATAGCAGGCAGTTGACAGCTGCGTAACAGGTCTGTCACCACTTCCATATCTGGACTTGAGCAAGCGTGATAAAAATTCAATATCCTGTATGAAAGCTTCTTACACATTGCCATGTGATACATATCCTGGGTTTATCCCATTAGGTAGAAAAAACATCATGTATTAGTTAAAACTTAAATGGAGCGGGCAGGATATACTTTGAACTGTATTGTTAGGCCAGAATAGAGTTAATTGCAAATTTAAGCCACAGAATTTACCACTTGTTCAAACTTGCCAGCGCTTGAATCTCTGCTATTCATTTGGCAAGCTGATTGATGCATCTTGGTGAGAAAGAGAGGGAAGAAGAAACTCGCTTAATTTTATTTTCTCATTATATATTTGTACTGTGGTAGCCCCTAGGATTCTCAGGCATAAAGCAGGTCCTCACTGTGCAAGATGCTTTGTAAATTTGGAACAAACTCCTGCACTGAGGAGTTTGCAGTGCAGGTCAAGTTTGTGGATTGTACAAGTGATGAAAAAGACAAAATAATTTATAGCCCAGACACGTTTCACCTTCTGATTTGTGATGTATCTCATTATTTATACCTTCCAAATATAACACTGTTACCATGAAGTGTATCTTTTAAGAGCTTTTGGTTAACAACATTTGTTTCCTGCAATCCTTTAATTGCTGTAAATTTTCCAGGGGGATTGTGATGGGAGAATATTAAAGCGGCTCATCTGCAGGTTACCTCCAGTATGACATAACAGCAGTGCTTTCAGAAAATACTGGCAAATGTAATAGTTCATAAATTTCCTTTTTATCCTAGCCACCGAAAATTATAAGAGGAGATGCCACTAGTGACCCAGTAAAAACCAACAGCTTTGCAGAAAAAAAAAAAAAAATTGCACACAGACCTGTGGTTTCCTTCTGTATATAACCTTCTTAAGAGAGGATGAAGAGCATTATTCAAGTGGATCATATGCATATGAATGTGTATATATGTTGTATTGGCTGTACATGAGTTCAGTCAGCAGCTGCCAGTAGCTACAGTTTTGGGAAACATAGGATTTGGAGAGAAGTAAGTTACTCTTCATATACCTAGGGAAAGAGGTGGAAAATTTTGCCATAATCATCTGGAAGTCCTTGAATTCCATTTTAAAATCTTCCTCTTTGAGAGTAATGTAAAGTAAAGTTCCATGTCAAGATCTGCTGCAGGTCTTGGATCCTCTGTGGTTCTCACACAAACTCCTGTGAGAAATTTAGGTGCATACACTGCTTGTACCTGTATTACAAATAGCATATCAGAGATCATAGCCTCCAGTTACTGAAAACATCAGCTCACAGGAATTTTTATAGATCTTTTTAATACTGTTTATTTGGGAGAGGCTTTATGTTTATTTTTTCTGACTAGTTAGTTTTCTGCATTTAGCAATTCATAAGCTGAATTGGCTTGGCACAGGATGTCAAAGCAAGAGAAGACAAGCTGTAATGGAGAGATGGAAGGGAGAGCAGGGCACCCCCCTTTTTGGTGGTGATTTGTTAGTTAAGCTAAAACTATAATGTTTAGCTTCGTTCCTGGATTTATAGGTTCTGGCCAAATACCTAGTGAGGTAAAGCTTCCTTCTGGTTTTGAATATTCAAAAAGCAATCAATCAAAGTCAGCCTGTATACACCTATCCCCTCACAAAAAGATCTGAAGTATTGTACTGACAAAAATTTAACCAAAAATAGCAGTTAGGTTATGAATTCTGAATGTTGTGTCCTTCAGGATGAAAATTTCGGCATAAGGTTCCATATTACTTTCCTTAATTGTGACAGACAACACTAATTCACCACTATGCTTCCTTCTGAATAGGCTTTGACTACAAGACTTGTAATGTTTTAGTGGCACTGGAACAGCAGTCACCTGATATTGCCCAGGGTGTTCATCTACACAGGAATGAAGAGGATGTTGGTGCTGGAGATCAGGTGGACAAGACTTATCACATCTAAACACCAAAGTTGTTTGAATGGAAAGAGCTTACCCCAGCTCATTGCCTTATTTTCTAAATCAAAACCCATCTGAAGATTTGCATGCTTCCATCTTGGAGTAGCCCAGAAAACAAAAACATGTTTTTATGAAAACAGTTGCCAGTTCTTTGAGGGCAGACAGTTGCTGGTGTTTGCAGTGGCACTGCAGACACACCAGGAGAGCTCTGGCTGTTTGTGGTAGCTGAGGACGTGGCCCTTAGAACTTAGCAGAGGTTTTTTGCTAACGTATTTCATGTTTTTGTTTGAGTAGCTTTAGATTTATCAGACCATTCATCTTGAAGCCAGACTTGTCTTGTAAGATGGAATAAACAAAGGATCTTATCACTTTCACAGAGCTCTTGAGATTTTACACAGCAAAAAATTAGAGGTGATGTTTCAACTGTCTGCAGCATTAGTAAAATGAAGGCAAATATGCCAGAATACTTTTAATTCTTACTTATTTCCCAGAGGCAGAGATCTGTTTTATTATAATAGGTGTTCCACATAATTAAGGCTGTCCAAGCTGCATTTCTGTGAGCTAAATAACACATGTAGATAATTACAGTGTGTTCCGAAGAGAAGGATGCTAACATAAAAACTCCATAATCCGACTGATGCTAGTATGAATGTGTTTAACATTTACAGTCGTTCTCATTAGTATTAATATCTACTTTATAGCAGTGCTGTTGAGAACCATAAATGGAGATATCATAGTCTAGGAGCCAAGCTAATATTGTTCAAAAAACCCTGGAGGACTAAATTAAAATGCTTTTATGCTGTCATGGGGACATAATGCTACATCAAGTAAAAAGGTATCTTACTTTCTTTGGCACTTTCATGGCCTTCCTTCCCATTGTATCTGAATAGCTTCCTGCCTTTATTGCTTTTGTATCACAACATCCACTGAGTGAGGTGAAAGGAAGTGCTGCTAACTCTATCTAATAAATGAGAATCTGATGTAGAGAGTGTGACTGAATAATAGTGGAAGCCATGACTTCCCCAAGGACAGGCTAGAAGCGTGTGGCATTGCAAATCTGAGGCAGGTACCTTAACTGTTGAACTGTACTTCCTTGATGTAGTATTCAAATTCTGTTCCACTGGAGAAGTACCAGAAATATCAGATGCAGGCTGCAGTATAAATGTGTCTATATTCATACATTAAACTCTCTACAACCTTTCCACACTAATGAGAACACCTTTTGTAACACAAAATAGTCCTGGAATTCTATTTTGCTTAAACAGATCTTTTTTCTATGAAAAAAAGACTGCCTTTTCAGAGAAAATTCTGAGTTTTTGTCCGTGTTTCTGTCTACATGTAAATGTTCAGGCCCTCAATGAAAACTTCTTGGAACATGGTTTGTTGCTCGTTACACTGTTACAAGTTACAGCCTGATTGGAGTTTTGGCTTTTTGGACAGTAATGTAAAATAGTGGAAAGTAAACCTGAGGGCTGTTTACTTTTTGTCTCAGATGAAATCTTGTGGTCTTTGGTTTTAGTGCTTTTAAACGTTGATTGAAGTGTCTCTTCTCCTCCCATTGTAGGGTTTGATGTTTGGATATGCAACAGATGAGACAGAAGAATGTATGCCTCTAACAATTATTCTTGCTCATAAACTGAATGCCAAGTTAGCAGAGCTGAGGCGCAGTGGAGAACTTCCTTGGCTGAGACCTGACTCTAAGACACAGGTAAATATCACTTTCATTCCAGTTCCTCTCTTTTTGCCAACACAGTAGCATTCCAATCACTTTTAGGTAGTCCAAATAGTTGGAAATTATCACTTTTTGCTTTCCAAAAGTCTTAAGTATTTTTAAAGAGGGCAATTGATGGTGTTCAGAATATCGGGATTCCTACTATATAACCTAGAAGTAGCAGATAAAACATTTCCAGTGCTTGTGGTACTGTCTCCTTGTCTGTTGCAAGATGGTTAACCTGTATCAGAGTGCAAAAAGCACTTAACTACATAGCAGTGAAGAAACATTTAACCCTTCAGAGCTAAATGCTCAGTGTTGGTTGAAAAAGTGTCAGGAAATCCAAAGGGTGTATTTGCATGTAGTGATTTGGGCTGACCTTTTTGAAGAAACAACGTAAGCAGTGATCTTCTAACATTTTGCTACAGCGAACTCTTGGGATGGCACGGCACGGAGTTTGATGTAGACCAGTAATACATTTTATAGCATCTTCGTTTTTTTCTTCCTGCTTCTCCCTATTCTGCTCAGGTCACTGTTCAGTATATCCAAGAGAATGGAGCGGTCATCCCAGTGCGCGTTCACACCATCGTGATATCTGTTCAGCACGATGAAACCATTTCGCTAGAGACTATGCGCAAAACCCTGAAGGACAGTGTGATTCGAGCTGTTGTTCCTGCAAAATACTTAGATGAGAAGACCATTTATCACCTTCAGCCTAGTGGACGTTTTGTTATTGGAGGGCCTCAGGTTTGTATTTTATTATTCTGATGCTTTATCAGCCTGTCTTTGTCACTGGGCATAAGCATGTTTTTATAGGAATGTTCAGCTTTTCTGGCATGGCTGTCCTAAGGTGTGAGATGCAACTTGCCTAGTTGTAAGTGGGAGAAGCACCCAGGGTCTCATGTGCTAGATTCCAAAGTAAATTTGAGGGCATGGTTATATCATACATGCATCATGACTTTGGCATGCAAGTTGAGCCCGATCTTATATGCATAATGTACAGCCTGGCTCTGGGTTTCCTCAAACCTTATTGAGTCCAACACTGAACAAAACATGCAATCATTTCTCAGGAAAAGTACACCTGCAGAGAGATGGACAGCTGAAGGTTAACTTCTGTTCCAGTGAGCCTGATTTTCAGATCTGTACAGCTCCCGCAGTTCTGTCTAACAGCAGTGAGAGCTGAAGGTGCTCATCAGTTCTGAAAATCTGCCCCTAATAGGCTTCTCCGGGTAAGAAAAGGAATGTTGCTTCTGCTTTATCTAGGCAATGGAGGAGCTAGGATTTATAATGTGATCCTGCACTCAGAAGTCAGACAGAATTTGCTCTGTCTGTAGGGTCAGGACCTTAGCAGAGATTCAGTTTTTGTAAATAAGTTCAGTTCTTTATATTTTTGCTTCCAATTCCCTCCAGAACTATCAAAATTAGCAAACTAGCAAAATTTCAAAGCTCCTTCCTGAAATTAGGCCTGATTTTACAGCAAATCCAAGCAGACATTGTTTTTTCTTTACTGTTCAAATTAATCAATTTTCCTGGAATTTGCCAGAATTATTTCCAAGGTGCTGTACCTTTACATTAGTGCCATGGAATACATAGGAAAGTGCTGAAGCTAATCATTATTGCCCTAAAAACATATCTGTGTGTAGTCAAATTGGTGGTATCACTATAATTTCATGCATCATTGGCATTCTAGAATATGGGCAAATCACTGGAGTGGCAAACTTGAGCTGTAACTTGGAGCAAATCAACCCATGTATCAATCATAGCTACGTGCCAAGAAGAAGGCTACACATAGGAAAGTTTTCAGGGGTGCACTGAACTGCATTCATTTAAAAATGTAATATAATTAGCTGTAAGCCAACCAACAATACCTTTTCTGCTCTTGCAGTGGAATTGTATAGCCTATGTTTGCATGTACAAGCACAGGTTGCAGCATATGTTTGCGGCTTTTTAAAACTGGGGTAAGTTTACTTAGTATGGGTCAATCTGCTTGTGTGTCCGTGGCCTTACAAGTGCTATCATCACTGGACTTATGCAATTTACGTGAGTATTGTGGCAACCAAAAAATAACTATTTAGTTTCTTGTCCATTAAACTTTTTTTTCTTGTCCATTGAACTTTCTGATTACTTTTCGTAAGAGTATTACTAAATTTTCTTTTTAACTAAGCTGGCTAATGGAAGTCTGTCTCAAACTCCAGCTCATATCATTTAAGGAGGACACACATATTATTTTGGGATTTTCACCTTATGTTTTCAAGCACAGTGATACCTTGAATTCTGTCTGTGCCAAAATTAGTAATTTTGCAGCACTCAAACACCGTTTTCCCAACAGCAGCACCTGCTGGTACTGTGAAGATGTTACAGCTCATTGCAAAAGTCACTTCCACACACTTTACAAATGCATTTGTGCTCTTTCAACCTCTTTAAAAAGAGCTGTTTTTTTTTTTTCACCTGTCCATTCCTCTTCCTCTTATTCATGTCTACAGTCAAGTCATAATGGCATAAAAGTTGTTCTCATTGCAACTGTCCGTGCCATGAGAAATTGAGGTTTGAATCAAACAGGTGAACCACAGGAGGAGAGAATCCTTTAGACAAGCTCAGCTGTCTGCAATTCATGTTTCCATCTCATGGAGTCTTTTTAGCAGAACTGGACAAACAATGCTAAAGGTTTTCTTCTGTATTCAGTCTTTCTAAGAAAAGCTTTGGCTCTACGTTTGTGTTTGCTATGCAAACATTCCAGCAGTTGAGTTTTACTGGAATAATATTCTGTAGAAAGACTTTCAAAGTTGCTTGCACAGGTGGAGACTGAATTTCAAATTTGATCATGTTTCCATTCACACGAGAATGCTTAAGCACTTAGGAAATTGGGGATCAGATAATTGCTCAGGTATCGCTCAGCTAGTCAAGATCCAATGAAAATATCAAGTACTTGAAAGTATCAATCAAGGTAGCTGTGTGGCCAGCCAGAAGGTCATCTCTATTTCCATATTTAACATCTTAGAATATTCATCTGTAAGTATCTGTTTTGATTCCTCTTTCTCAGTTACCTTTAACTGCCTATCACTCCCTACCTGCTGTATATTGTTTAAATTGGAATATAAATATTTGGGGGTTGAAAGTTTGTTTTCACACATATTTGTATGACAGTCTCCGTAATAATATTGGACTGGAAGTACTGGATGCTAGCCTCTTTCTAATGGTGTATGGACTAGCACCAGCATACCTTTCAATGGTAAATGTAAAAAAAAAAATCATGTCTATTCTTTAACATCAAATATTCACATAACTTCAGATTTTGGCCAAAGGATACAACAGCCTGCTCCAGCTTTCTTTAACCCAGCATAAAATCTCTTAGTAGTTCCAATATGGCATGTTGTTTTGTTAGCAAGTATTCTGTATTCAATTAGGATGCAGTAGACAGGTCACCTTTTTAAAACAGGTATGGGCACCACCAAAATTCCCATGTTGCTTGAAATATTTACATTTGAAACAGGCACTGGAAGCTCAGGCTATCCAGGTGTAGACCTTTTTGCTTGACTACCAAATACTATTTGTGAATAGCTTATGTTACGAATATGGCTTTAAAGAACATTTAAAGCCACTGTCGTAGCTCAGTGAGACAAGTTCATTCCTGCAGCTACCCACAAGAATCTGCAAGTGCCTGGTTTCCTTACAGGTTGGTGCCTTCTTCAGTAGGATTTACATCTGTGTTTGAGAATTACAACAAAATGGATTGTAAAATGGCAGAATTATTTTCCTGATGCAGGGTGATGCTGGTGTTACTGGTCGAAAGATCATCGTGGATACTTACGGTGGATGGGGAGCCCATGGAGGTGGGGCCTTTTCTGGCAAAGACTATACCAAAGTGGACCGGTCAGCAGCGTACGCAGCCCGCTGGGTGGCCAAATCCCTTGTGAAGGCTGGGCTCTGTCGCCGTGTTCTGGTTCAGGTACGGTTTAGCCTGAATTTTGCTGTTCTCAGAAGGGTTTCCTTTTCGGCTTTTCCTTGAATAAGCGTAGCTAGACGCAGTATTAGAATACTAGACGTAGTCCTGGGAATGAATTAGGGTTGGGGAAAGGAAGACCTTGATGTGCTCGGTAATGTGACTAACAGCACACGAGCTCCTTGAAGCTGGAGCTCTTCATTTAGCTTTCATTTTATTGGACATTTACTGAGCCCTCACCTCTCTGACACTTACTGTCATGGAGGTGAGCATTGGATGACTGGATAAAGGGGACGAAAATTATCCAGAGAGGTCAGAATTTTCAAAGGTTTCTCTTTTTTTCTATGAATACAGGTTGCGCAAATATAGGAAGTGAAGGAGAGGCCTTACTTTTCCTAGGATGGTTCATAAATGAATAGTTTGTTCTGTTGCTGACTGAGGCTCCATCCTTGTTTATGAGCTAGAGTGTCTTTTTTGCCATAGGTTTCTTACGCCATCGGAGTAGCTCAGCCACTGTCCATTTCACTATTCACTTACGGAACTTCCCAAAAAACAGAGAAAGAGCTCCTGGACATCGTGCACAAAAACTTCGACCTTCGGCCTGGAGTCATTGTCAGGTAGAGTAATAGGAAGGCGCAGGTAGGGAAATAACTGTGTGATCACATCCCAGAACTGATTCCTTGCAAAACTGTTAGATGTTACAATGAAGCCGCAGTGATAGATCAGCCTCTTGAGCGCACGTGAGATTACTCCATGTAGGATGAAAGGGTGGGGTTGTTTGTTTGTTTGTTTGTTTTTGTTAATCAGTCTTCACAGCTGTAACTTTTTATGGATCTACCAGTGTGCTATATCTTCTAAGATGACAGATGTAGTTCTCAAGTTTCATATGGAGTATGAAACTTTCAGCATTTGGCCTTCTATAGTATATGGAATTGAAATAAAATAGAATGAATTAATTTTTGGCTTCCAAGAATGTTAACTTACCTTTACAGTGCTGTGAAAAATAGAAATTTTTTATTTTCAAAAATTAATTGAAGATATTCCTTCTTTTCTGCTAAAATTCGTAATTCTCAATAACTAAGAACTTCCTCTGTAGCCTAAAGTACTTCAGATTTAAGTTTTGTTGCCACTTTTATGGTTCTCCTATTGGGCATATTCACTGATATGTTTGCATCTCAAGAATATGGTTGCTAGATTGAGGGCATGAAATAGGCATCGTCATCAGGATTTTAATGGTATATGTCCTGAGGTATCTTAACATGAAGAATTTTCTTTTTATTATACACACAGGGATTTGGACCTAAAAAAACCCATTTACCAAAAGACTGCATGTTACGGTCACTTTGGAAGAAATGAATTTCCATGGGAGGTACCAAAGAAACTTGTATTTTGACAATAACAGTCTACCTTTAAAAACAGAAGGGAAGAGAAGTCCACTAATGATGAGGATACTTCCAAAAATCAAATTTTATGACTGTGTATTCAACAAAAAGAATTTCAGATTTTAAAGGAAAGAAAGAAAAGGTTATTTTCTTGGAAATTGATTTTTTTAACCCTCAATGTCTTTCATTATCTAAGATATAAAAGGCAGAGTCTGGGTTTTTTATCAGTATAATGCAATGAAATAGTTTATTTTTTATTGCTGCTCTGTTGGTTCTGTGATAAAGGCAAAATATGACTCAGGTACACAAACCAATGGCTGAACCTCAAATCTTGCATGGGTAACAGATCAGTAGATCTCTTGCTTCTGATTACACAGTGGGAAATTCTGGGGTCCAATTTCCTTACTGGTATTAGCATTGCATACATCTGTGGGTCATTTTAGTGGAAGAAGGCTGAATATCACATAACTGTATCATCTCAGCCTTTTCTGTATAAGGTTTTATCATATACATAATATTTAAATCTTCTTCACTGGGTATGTGCTGTTACTTCTGTGTTTCAATTACCTGTGTTTTTGAAACGTGTTCTCCTAGAAAACAACAATCATTCAATAAAATGCTTTTTCCTACCATGTATTTAAAGGCGCTGGGGGGTGGGTGTTACAGCATAATGTTCCATCTCAACTCAGCCTGTTACACTGTTGTTGGATTTTAGGAGCTATCAACATGAGTAAAACACTAAAGCCTGGAAATCAAAGTGCAGTTAATAACCGAATTTTAGTAGATTTTGGAATAGTGCTACAAAGATATTTTTCAGTAAATGTGATTGTTGTTTACTCCTTGTAATTAATAGAAGCTTGGTGAAAATATATTCAATTTTTATTTTTAACTCTTAGGTTTTGTGCTTGACAGGACCCTCTCACTGTAATTTTTGCTCCCAAATTTTAAGTTTATTGCATGGCTTACTAGGCTTGATGTAATTTTGGAATAAAATAAAATGCATAGAAATAGCTGCAAGACATCAACAAAAATATATATAGTGTGAGGTTAAAATCTGGGCTGCTAAACTGTCCAGCAGTGTCTCCCTGAGGAACTAGCCTCTAGATGGCCGAGGGAGCAGGCCTGTGTGGAAAGCGAGTCGCCTGGTACCGGCGCCCGGTGCTGGAGCGGCGGCTGCTGCGCTGTTTACCGCCTCTGCCGGTGCATGGGGCTAGACGGAGCATAAGGATGGCGTTTCTTGATGGGAAGAGCTGACTAGCTACCAGAATTGCCACAAAAATTCGGTCATTTCTATTCTAAACACTTATTATTGGATTAATTCAATTATCCTGATAACGTTCATATGCTAGTTCCCATCAAGAAAGAGACTCTATTTTTGGAAAGGACTGTGGGATGACCCTAGGTTTATTTAAATCGGGAGGGTGTAGGATCAGTTTTAATCCTCTGTGACTGGTTTTGTTTGTCAGTAGGCAACAAGGATGAAATTAATCCTGCAATAGAAGGCTCCCCTGAAATAAAAATATACACGCACACACCCCCCACCCACACACCACAAAGAGTCATTTAATCCTAGCTTTACGCTTTAAGCAGCATTTTGTTAGCTCTTCGGCACTGGAGAAATGCTTCCGCCCCATGTTTTTCCACCAAACCCAATTTCTTTGCATAGCGTCTCCCAAACAGGTATGGAGCCAGAAACAGAGCACCTGGCTTTGCTGATCATTAAAGAAAAGCTGTCATTCAGTCTCTTCTTCCAGTATGTCACAAATATAATGCTGTGCAAACCAGAAGCTTCTCCTTGTTATTAATTATGCTAATGTGCATATGTATATGCGTGTGTGTGTCTATATATGTACATATATATGTACAGTAAATATATGTACTATATGAGTTGGGAAGAATAAGTAGTTCCATGTGTAGCTCCTGATCTCCTGAGGACGTAATGCATTCATCAGTGGCCTTCATCAAACACCTGGATACAGTTTGGCAGGACAATATCGTAGTGTGCAGCTGCATCTTAAAGAATGAATTGGCAAAAATTGCCCAAGGCTGTTTTTTCCAGCTGAATGTTGCTCATCATGCAAGGAAGATTGTTGTGTGTAACTGCCAGCCTCCAAAATGTAAACTGTTTGAAGCCAAGGCCTATTGGTTTGCCATGAAACGTAAATTTTGGCATTCATTATTAAAGCCTTGTTTTGCTAATGAACTTTTACCTGTCAGTAATGTATACAGGACATCTTAATAATAGTAAGAAGAAGAATAAGAAGAAAGTCACCATTTGCACTGCTGCAGAATTGCTTTGCGGAAGTGCGTGACAGTTGTGCAGAGCTGTGTTTACCACGAGGGCCCGGGGCTGGCACAGGAAGCAAAGCTCGGCTTGGTTTCCGCGGGGGGACACCTCTCAGTGCCTTCACCTGCTTGGAGCTCCTGGGCCTGATGCTTTATATGTCAACTAGCAGCAGCAAACAAACAAAACTAAATAAAAAAGCAAGCTGAAAGAGTGTTGTATAGATAAATATATTGGGTAACAACGTGAAAGCAGCATGGTCCTATCTCAACAGAAACAAGCAGCTGCAGACAAAGTGAACAGGTCCACTCTAACAGTAACACCTCTGTGCATGGGCGCACGCGCACGTGTGTATGTGTGTGTGAGCGAGAGATGCAAAACGTTACCATTGGCTATACGTGATACAGGAGTCTAAGGAACAGCCTCATCACCGGAGGTGCCGACGATGTCGCACTGATTTGGGGCAGGCAGGAGCAGTACGAGGCTTGCAAACGGGGCATGTGTGCGTGCAGCAGCCTGCAGGGAACTGGCCAAAAGGCCACAGCTGGCCACCAAACCCTGCATTTTGCAGATGGCGTTGGTCGCATCTCTAGCAGATGAACATTATCAGGATGAATTAATCCAATAATAAATGTTTAGAGCAGAAATGACCAAATTTTTGTGACAATTTTGGTAGCTAGTCAGCTCTTCCCCTAAATGGCCATAAGTATACAAGGTTCATGGTCCCGTTAGCAAAAACACCCCCCCCCCCATGGAAATACCATGCAAAGGGTATAATATATACACTGAAAGTAGGTTCTTGTCCTCCATGACATTTTCCCCTTCTGCTACTGTTGCTGCTTTGTTTAATTTGTGTTTAATAACCTGGTGATCATAACTTACCCTCCGTACCAAGTAGCTGCTGCACAGCCCACGGCCCAGCCCCTGGGTGCACACTGAGCTGGACTTTTGCTTGGAGAGTGAGATACCGGGTTGAGCCCTTGGGCATATTTATGCCTTCTATATGAGAGAGACAGACAGAGCGAGCCAGAGAGTGAGCATGTGTATACACCGAAAAATGTTTACAGTAAAACAATTAATCTGAAAATTTCCTGGCGGGTTTGGCAGCAGCCAGGCAGCCAGCCCTGCTCAGCGCCCTCACGAGAAACCCCCCCGCCAGCGTTTGGGCAAACTGTCCAGCAGCTTCCCAGCACATTAGGCAATATCTGCCTTATCGTGCCGTGGCTTATCATGCTGCTGCGCTGGCGCGAGGAGCTGTGTAAACACCGGTGGCCCATAGAAACGCAGCTGCAGCCCCGACGCCGGCACTTGGGCTCCCAGAGGCCACCAGCAACAGGTAACTGGTCCCTGAGCACCTGCAGCAAAATGCTGCTCAGCTCCTGCCCGCTCGGGAGGACGCTCGTCTTTATAGGGTTAGCAGGGCTTCTTAAAGGTAAGATACTGCTGTGCTTGCGTAGGAATAACGATTACTTAAATAATGATTACCTTAGAGAAATCAAGCATCCCGCTTGGGAACCTAGCCCCAGGTAGCCACAAGCAGGCAAATTACTGACTGTTTAAAATAAATCAATAGCTGCCCAGTTTATTCACATTTGAGACTTGATAACCTCATATACAAAGTAGCACTAGCACCATAAAATAGTGGCACAATTATGCAAGTGGTTTTTTTTTTTTTTTGTTTTTGTTTTGGTATCGTGATAGGGATTATTAACCAGCTATGTACATGCGCCTCTGTTTGTCTTTTAGATTTTACCGAAACTGGTGCTTTTGCCAGTCACAGTGACTGTAAAGGTGCAACCATAGCTGACGTGACTGAGACGCTCGAGGTAAGCGGCTGCCTGCAGCATTTGACATGCCGTGACGTTAGGACTGCTACTGCTAGTCAAAAAGCCCTGAGATGTATTTCCCAGTTCTGTTTTGCGCCACATTTACAAGCGTGAGTTATATTTCATAAACTAGCTGGTGCCTTGCCATTCCTTCTGGCTGGTTTGCATATAAACCATCTCTTTTGCCCCACATACATAGTAAAATAGTGTCTTCAATCCCACCTTCAAATATAAAGGGCTAAATAGTTAAATGCACGCAGGGGCAGCTGCAGCTAATGGCGAGCCCCTGCCTCACTCACGCGCCGCGCGGCTGCCTTGGGGGCCGGTGCAGCGCGACGGAGGGATCAGGCCGGGAGCCCTGGTGGCAGGCGAAGTGGGACAGACATAGCAGGGCAGGGCGTGTAAAGACGACGTTTTTTTCACACCCTGCGGAGACACCTGTGCGTGGCACGGCAGCACAGCCTCGGAGCTGCAGCGGGCCCCCGGCGCAGTAGCGCCTCGGCTGCGCTGCCTGCAGCGTCGGCTCCTTGCGGGGGGGGGGGGGGGGCACGAAGCGGCCGCGGGCCCAGGCAGCGCAGCCTGCAGCACCCGCCGGGGAAGGGGGGGGGGGGGGTCGCCCGGAGCCAGGGCTCTTTCCCCCAGGATTTGAATTATATTATTTTATTTCGATGATGTTTGATATTCATCATTTTCAACAATGTCTCTGGAAGTGCTTATACTGGGGACCAGAGCTCCCCATTGCTGGCCACCGCTTCAACTTCTTATGGTACCGAAAACTGGTCTTGTGCATTTCCTTGCTTTTGTGTAAGCAAGCAAGTTCAGCGTGAGCAGTGTTTATTACAATGCTGGCAGGCCCTGGCATTTTGGGTGCGGAGGTTATCACAGCTCGTCATATCCATGTATGTGCATATGCACATATGTACAGAGAAGAAGGTATTTATATTTATTTATAGGGCTATACAGCAATAACTAGATAAAAAAACCCAGGAACCTCTTCATTTATACTCACAAATATATACATTTACAACCACACACACAAAACTGTCTGTGAGAGATGCCAGCATTCAGAAGGAATAACAAACCAATAATTTGTATAGAAAGAATATATACATGTTTTTAAAGATGTCTTTTCATATATAGAAAGAAAAAAAAATACCAGTCTTCCCTCTCAATCCAAATATAATGAAGAACTCTATCTAACCACTTTTTATAAAGTGGTTATATAAAGTTTTCTAAAGGAATGCCAATGGTTTTTCCTCTACAACTTAGCTTTTTTTTTGTTTCCCCCTAACTCCATAGAAATACTCAAAATGCTTCCATAAAATGATCACGGAAGGGGAAACAACGTCAGTCAATTTGCTTGCGTGGAGACTGCAAGAAATGCTGGATCTTCTGCGACCTATTCAAGAAAAATGTGAGCTCCCCCCCCCCCAAGCTTGAAACTATGTTCACCTTTTCCGACTGCTTAACAAACCAGCAGGGGAGAAGCCATGAGGAAAAGGAGGGGGAAAAAAAGCAAAGAAACAAAAAAACCCCCACCAATAAGTGAGACTTAATTGTCTGCATTTCTTGAGGAAAATATCTTGGTAACAAGAAAACAAGAAAGTGAGAAGTGCCCAATGCTCTATACACATATATAAAATATGCAGCAGTGGCCCATGGCAGAAAAGGCAGGCCGGCAGCTCTAGCGGCTCTTTGGTGCCTGGGAAGGGCACCTCAGTCCCGTTCGTCCCAGGAAATACTTGGCTCAGTTTAACCCCCATAGGGCTGCATGTCTGTGCTGGGAGCACAACCGCTGCCTCGATTCACGCAGGCGCTGAGAGTTTTTTAAAGCCCATCTGGGGCTGGCTGGGACTTTGCTATCACAGGGACCTGCGATGGAAAAATTGGGTATTGCCAAAAAAAAAATGTTTTAAACCACCGAAATTTCTCACTTTGTCAACTTCAAATAGTGGCAGGGGCAGTTGTCACCCATTACCAGGTCAGTGAGTATGCGCATGGTCTACTCTGGGCGGGGGGGACCACTTATGCTCATTTTTCACTGTTTTGGTTGTTTTTTTTTTTTCCTTTTTTTCCTCCAAATCCACTGAGAAGTTTGCAAGCAGCTACCCCCATGCCCACTCCCACTAGCCCCCAGCAACGGTGGGCTGGTGTGCGTCACCCTTGGTCGCCTTCAGTACTGCAAACCCATGTGCAACGAGGTAAGAGGCATGCTTCAATGCTACCAGATCGCTGCCTCAATTCACTAACTTACAAGCGTTCACTGTATAATGCATAATTTTCCTTGCTGCGGGAGCTGGCGGCTCAAGCCACCAGCAGGCGCTGCCAGTGCCGGTGCGGGCCGGCTCCCCGGGAAGCGCCGCGTCCTCCTGGTGCCTGCACTCGCGGCCGCGTCTGTCGTGAGTGCTGCTTGCAGGCGCGTTTCAGGCCCCCGCTTCTGGAAACCAAAGCAAATGCAACGCACCGCAGAGGCGTTTGCATCTCTCTCTGTATTGCCCTTCGGGGTCTAGCGCTACCGTGCTGCAGCCTGAGACGGGGCCTGTCACCACCTTTCTCTCCCCAGGGCTACGACTTCCAGTTCCTCCGGAGCACGAGGCTGTACGAGGTGTGCGGAAACGCCACCGGCTTTGCCTGGACGACGCAGCTCGTCGGGGGAAACGCGCTGGCTGCTTGTAACCGTGAGTGCGGCCGAAACGCGCCCATGCCCCGGGAGGGAGGCCCCGGCTGGTTCCTTTAAAACAGAAGGAGAAACCCTCTGCCTGTGCGTGACGGTGCGAGGACACGCGCGCTGTCCCCCGCAGGGCCACCTAACCAAGCCCGGCAGCTCGCCCCCCCCCCAGTCGGCCGCATTACCTTCTTCACGTGGCAGCCCCAGGGGCTTCAGGCTGCTCCCGCTGGTGCCAGGGAGCAACCTGTGACCTCAATCAGGGTTTCTGGAGCTGTTGTTGTTATTGCCTTAATTTTACAATAAACATGCATATACATATACAGAAAGACCAACCTCTCTCTCTCTCTCTCTCTCTCTCTCTCTCTCTCTGCGATAGTTAGTGAAAAATATGCCACTGCTGACAGTGTTTTGTTGCTGCTAGAGAGCTGTGTTTCCTGAGGCTTAACAAAACCAGCTGTCCAGGAAGTTTTATTCCAGCTTGAAGCCTTTAGTCTGGGTGGTGGGAGTGGTGGCGCTTGCCTGAAAATTGGGACATAGCTAAGTAATTCAGCGGCTTCTTCTTCTTTTTTTTTTTGGCTTATATCTTTCCAGCCTCGGAGGTGGCCATCAGTGGAGCCAAATCTGCCTATTTCCCCACAAACAGCACCTGCCAGCACACGATAGCCTTCGCTGAAACCGAGAAAGAGCAGATAAATATCTTCCTCCAAGAGCTTCGCGAGCAAGGGATAGACGTCTCCGGGCACGACCACAAGGCTGACTGCGTGACGTGCGGTTACTAGCGCCAGGGGCAGGCAGGGCCAAAAACGCTTGTGCCACAGACCAACCGGCTGTTGCAATATTTGACATGGGTAGTTTGACATGAATAATAGAGCAGTGAAATCACTGCTAAGACATTTAAATGTACAGCTTTTATTTAATTAAAAGATTAAAGATCATAGTCATCATTTGACTGCAGCTCTTGGCTATAGATATATAGGCTAAACCTAATCACATAACTCATGGAGATGGTTCAAAGAAAAGGATCACCTTTTCATGGCTTAAATTTGTCTAACTGGAATTAAGAATGATGGTTGTTTAATGGATGCAGTCTTTAGCTGAATGCAATAACTGGTATCAGAAATTTTCTTCTGCCAGGGCCATCTTTGCTGGGAAAGGGCGATGCTCTGAGCTGCTTCTAGAGGCGCCGTTGTTGCTGGGATGGCTGCTAAAGCAATGCAACTCATGACAATTCCTGGCTGCAGGGATATAACGCTTTATTCACGTGCTGTTTCCTTGGTTGGGGTTTAATCAGACTGTACATACAGCTGTTAAAGGTGCTGTCTTTCTCATGAGCTACAATGGAAGCTCTACAGTTTGTTTGCAGCAGCTCTCCATCTGTATCTATCAGCTCGAGAACATCCCACAGAGAAAGGGACCCTTTAGGTACAGCTCATTGCACTTCTACTCAGAAAGTGCCCTGTATATCCTGTAACTTAGCAAAACTGCTGGAAAAAAAAAAAAAAAGTAACATTTTGGCTCAGCACAAAATGTGAGAAATGGAATTGCCCTAAAATAGCAGATATTTGCATCATGTCCTCCTTGCCAGGAGGAGGGAGGAGGCAGCTGCTGCGGGATCTTGGTGAGAAGTTCTGTGATCGGGGCACTGGGACCAGCTTCAGGCTCCTTTGATCAGTCCCCACGGGCAAAACCGTGATGGTTCTGGAAGGAAGTTGTGGCTGCCGGATACTGCGGCTGCCGCCTCCAGCTAAGCCTCAGAGGGAAAGCGCACAAGCAAGTCAGAGCAGGCTGGTAACAGAGCAGGGACAAGGCCAGGTTTAGGGCGAAGCTCCGGGGTTTTGGACCGAGCTCAGGGCTGACGGCTCAGCAGTGCTGGTGTCCGTGCACGGTGCCCGGGCAGCTCTGGGAACCGGCCCCAGGCTGCCCCAGCTTCGGGCTGGTCGTCCTCCCCTTCCCCGTGTCACTCCCCCGCCAAGCACCGTCCAGGACCGGGGCAGCCCTGGCTGCTGGCACGTTCAGCAAACTTCTAGCTGGTCATCTAAATTCGTAACAGTTTTAAACACGAACAAATATCCCAGCGATTGTTGGTGTTGTTGCTGATTGTTTTCCTGAAATATAACCCCCTGTTTCTGCTGAAATCCCGTCTGGTGCGTGCTCTTTTACACACATGCACGCATGCACACACACAGGCATGTGCACACACGCACACACACGCATGCACTCTGCAAAACCAAAGTCACAAACTGAGACGTGTGAAGAGCAGAAAGCCTGGCCCATTTGTGGCGCCAGAGCTACAGAACAGAAGCACATGTGAATTATTACGAAATCTGCACAGAAAGCTGTGTTCTTGCTTGCTTGGGTTTCAGTGGAACCCAGCCTTGGGGCTTTGGTGTAATTTTCTTCTGTTGACCAAACAGCAAAGCCATGGATCTGATGACAGCCAGCTCATCTGTTTGTGTTTTCTCTCTCTTCTTCACCTCTTTCCTATCCTTGTGAGTAGTACAGAGACATAGGCAGCATAGTTACACTGTACATGGTATTTAATTGACTTTTACCGCATCATTAATCATTTACATGATTCAGATATATGTAACATTATTTAGGAAAATTACAAACTATCTTTCAGGTATTCAAAATTAAAGGTCTAGAATCTAGTCATTAAAATCATAAAAATGATCATAAAAATCATAAAAATGATTATAAAAATCATAATCATGAAAAGTTGCTTTCAGGCCCAGTACCTGACCAGATGGTCATAGGCCTCTTTATTAATGTAGTGGAGAGTTGCACCAGCAGAAGGGATGAGCTGCCTGCTTCGGCTCCTTACCGTTCAGGCAGGAACTCAAGTCAGTGTTGGCAAGAAAAGTGTCGCAGTCTTAAAGAAAAGCAACTGTTTTTCAATCCTTGGTGAGTTCGTTCATTTTTGGCAGACCTATAACCCATATCTAATGAAGTTACAATGTCTTTGAGTCTTTCATTTCCAGCCAATACATTATCAGCCATTGCTCAAATAACAATCCTGGAGCACTAAGCACTTTCCATTATCATTTTTCTACTGCTACTAAAAGAAACATTTTTCTCCCAGGTATATTCACGTATTCTAGTGACCTTCCAAAACCAACCAACAAAACAAAAGAGACCCACTACTGTTTTTTAAGAGAAAAATCAAGCCCATTGGTCTTGTAAAGTAAGAGAAACGATTTAATCTGTGCATCAGAAATCCTACTAATGAGCTTCATATAATATGGAAGAATTAGGCTGTAAGGCTCTTAATTTAATATTGCATATATTTTGAGCTAAAGATTGCTTTTGTTATATACTTACAGATAAGGACTTCTGTTCTATTTTCACCTCCCAAGTTATTATTTATATATGAGAAAGGGCAGTTGAACCAATAAGCCTACACAATACAGTTAAAACTAAAGTATACTTAATCACATTATTTCCCAGAGTAAATTTGCATAATGTAATTCAGGCAAATAATTGCAGTATGTTTGCATTAACTGAGAGCTGGTGGCTAAGCTGGCGCATCTCAGCATCAGGCTATCCTTCACGCTGCTGTTTGCACCCTGGGATGGGGGGTGGCTTTGTGTCCTTACACTTACGATAAGCAAAGAGAAGAAATCATAGAGTAGGAAAGAAAAATGAAAAACATTTTAGGTCAGCACATTTTAAATTGGACAAAACAAGGTACAAGATGCCTATTTATTGCACCTTTCTTTTTTTTTTTTTTTTTTTTTTCTTTTAGGTTTCACAGTAAAACTATGCTAAACTGCTCGCTCCCCAGAGTATACTATTTGCTTTTACTATGTCCACCTGCATAACTGTCAGTCATCTCAGTTAAACTTTTTGGTATTATTTACAGTGTAACTATAAATAGGCACGCTTTACTGAAATTAGATACTGGAACAGAATACTGTACTATCTTCTCTTTTAGTCTTCAGTCCATTATAATGCAAGAGAAGAAGTCAGTCTAGGTACTAAGCAAATAATAGTAATTGCAATATAGCCAACAAACAGAAAGCAAAGTGCTGAAAACTGTAGTAAATGAAGAAAAAATTATACACATTCTCTTTTTGCAGGAACTTGGCAGCAATAGACTGGGAAAAACATCACTTTTGGATGGATCCTAAGCAGTAAAAGTGGTCTTGAGAGATTTTTATTGCTTTGAACCATCCCTTAAAGGGATCCATGGTATTACCTTGTGTTTTAGGGTTGGCTTACACATATCCATGCAATGAGATCTGAGGAATATACTTCATTCTCCAGAGCACCACGGCAGCAGGGGGCAGAAACATAAGAAAACTCATTATCAGCACTGCAGCAAAAATGACCAGCAGTATTTCCCATGGTGCCAAGATTGTTCCCACCATGATTTCCTCAATGTCAAGAGTTTGAAGCTGTAAAACGAAAAATATATACTTCATTACTTTCTTGCAAAGGCATTATGAATGTATAGATATGCTTGTTTGTTTTACTTAGGGCCATGAAAGAGAAGAGCACAGGTCAGGCTGAGGAGCAAGAGTCACTGTTTTCTGACACTTCAAAATAGTTACTAAAGCTAGCACTTTTCAGTTTTTTCCGACTTCATTTCTCACAGTGGGACACTAGCTTGTTCTGTTGGCTTTTCTCATCTGCACGGGCAAAGCCAAAGTGCGTCAGTGGGGGGGGTCAGCAGGGGTCAAAGGCTTCAATTTTTATCTGAGTTTGAATTGCCCAGTTGCAGTTACCAATATCATCTTGCACATAGGACCCACAGTTATCAGATTAAAGAGGTTTTTGTTTTAAAAATGAATATGCTTAATAACTTTTTAGCATTTGTCTAATAAGTAAACTGCCTACCAAGTAGGCACATAAAACAGATAATGAGCAGAGCTGATAGAATGTCTTGGGAGAGGAAGAAGGGAGATTGAAAGTAAGCAGGAGGCAAACTGTTTTTCCCAAAGTTAAGGACTAGTTTATATCAGGATAGTTTCTAAGTCCTTAATTAATAACTCAGCATAACTCATCAATTAAGCAAAATTGGGACCCACTCAGTCTTGGACAGCAAGGTTACTTGTGCATGGTTACACAAAACAAAATTATACTGATAACTATCACAGATAAAGTATATGCTGGAAAGAAGAGAAAACTGTGAATCATCTGCCAACAGAATGAATATTTCTCTCTCTCTGTTTTTTGTCTTTTCCTAAAAAATATGCTTTAGAAACTTTGTGCTTGCCAAAGAGCTGCAGTGGACACTCAATAAAGAATTACGTGCTTTGAGAATGACTACAAATATATTTTAATGAAACTGTTAAATCTTTCTAAAGCTGATTTCTATTTGAAACAGTTTAGTGAAACATGTGTGAGCTTAAGATGCAAAAGGAGTTTAGCAGCCAGTGAGTGGAGTGCACTTGCAGAGCAGAAGCAGCACTAGTAAGTAAGTCCTGTGTCTTGAGCTGCGTGAAGTAGAAAAAGCAGCCCAGCTAGGTAGGAGTTAAATTGTGCTGGGTTGTGATGCAAGGAGAAAGGACCAGTAATAGATATGGCCTCGCTAACGGAGGGCAAGGTGGGACTCCTCCAGCATGAGAGCCACACACCTGAGCACCGTAACGAAGCCAATGGGTGAATGTATAAAAGGTTGTGGCCAGGGGCTGAGTAGGGTTTTTTCCCCACAGCCCCTTCCAGCATGGCAGTAAGGAGGTTTCCTGAAGGATGGCATCACTCCCCTCAGCCTAGGAATCTGGCCTAGCTTTCACAGGAGAATATTTCAGGTTTGTCCATTGCTACTTGAAGTGGGTGGTATAATATGTTTTTGTCATTAAATGCTGACCCTTATAAGAAGAAGTGTGAAACAGGATTGACAGAATGTGCTTATTTGGGAAGAGAATAGAAGAACTGGAGTATGTATGGAAAACTGGTGAGCTACCAGCATTTTTCCACCTGGCTTAAAATTGTTAAAATTGCTGTCAACAAAGAGCTTTTTGTTTTGGTCCATGATAAATCCTGGAAGGTTTTGGTGATGATACTCCTTAATGAAGACTGGAAATCTGTTAGGCAGACTCTAGACAGAGCTTGTCTTGGCTGCTAAATGAATTTGACTCTGCTACTTAGAGTCAAATCTTGACTCTAGTGCCAACCTTCTGAGTAGGTTTACCCTCTCCTCTTTGTGTTGGGGTACCAATTCAGCCTTTTTTTTGAGAGAGAAACTTTGACAGTGGAAAACACATTTTCTCTCTGGACTTGGCTGTGTCTGGGGTCTGAGTCTGTCTGCAAAAATGCAGAAACCTCCCTAGAAGCCTCGGCTCTTGCAAGCTCATGTCAAGTTTTAAAGTACAGATTAATGTCAACTCTAGCCAACTGTGGAATAGTAAGGAAGGTGCAGGTGAAACCTGCTTTGCTCAGAGCCTGAAGCCTGCAGGTGAGGGCTGCTGCCTGGCCAGCTGAGCTGCATACCTGAGGCTGGCCAGGCACTGGGGCTGGAATGTCACCTGCCGGGTTTGTCCCCTCATGTCATTCGACCTATAACATAGTTGCTTGGTTTTGCTCATTTTTCATCTGTTCAGACCTGCACTTTTTTCTTTACCAGCTCTAACTAATGCAGGCTGTGTTTTGGAGCTCAGTAGGCTATGTGATATTTTGACCTTACTTAGGGCATTCTTTTTTCTCCTCTTTCCTCTGTTGGTATATAAAGGTAAGTGTGAGGCCTGTCACTTATCCCTGGGGAAGGCAGCTGTGGGAGAAGGAATATTTGTCCTCAGGGAGCTGCCTCATACAGCTTCATAGCTGTGACACACTAAACAGATTTAGAAAGGCTGCATGAAGAATATCAGACATGGGCCTCTTGTCCTTGCTCCTCTATTCAGTTTTCTTTGTTCATCAATGCATTCCTTTATCTTCATTTCTGGCCTAATTTGTGGTCTCTTGTTCTGGCCTTTGTTTCTCTCAGGTATCTTCTGTTAACCTCTTGCTGCTGCTACTTTTGTTTCCTTTTCCAGTTTTAATTTATGTTCTTGTTCATTACATTTAATCTTCTTCCTCATTCTCCTATTTTAGTTTGTTGCTGTTCTCCTGTT
Organism: Apteryx mantelli; assembly: GCF_036417845.1. NCBI lineage: Eukaryota > Metazoa > Chordata > Aves > Apterygiformes > Apterygidae > Apteryx > Apteryx mantelli. The sequence goes on from NC_089984.1 coordinate 15,604,667, forward strand.
CAGGCAGACAGTTACTCACAGTTATTGTTCCCATGGGAAATCACTCTCCTCATTTTGTTTTGTCGATCCCTCATTAGCAGTTGGCTAAGTGAAAAAAATCTAGTGAGCCTGATACCTGTTACCCACAGCAGCCCGATAACAGTGAGAATGAGAGCAGCATTGCCTCCTTTCCTTAAATTCTGGCTGTGAAAAAAGGACATACCTGTCAAACCTCCACAAAATGAACTTCCAGTGACCTTCAGTTGGACTATACCATGTCAAGCTGGAAACAGAGAGCCTAAGACATCCTGGGCACTGAGAAGGAAGGAAGGAAGATGTAGGCTCTGTTTTCCTCCTCTACTGAATAAGTGAGCGCAGTGGTTTGAAGCAATGAAGGCGAGGTGTGCTCAAGCCGGATAGGTGGGCACCACAGGGACAGGACCCCTCTGCTTTCTTCCTTGGTGAAGACAACAAGACATAACAGGTCAGTATGCTTGGATAAAGGGTTGCTGCACTGACAGCAGCACCATTGGCAGTAAATTAAAGGTCAGACAACAGCCCTATGTGCATCTGTGCGAGAAATGCTTTGCAGTCAGAAAATAGCATTGAGGATATTGCAGACACAATTTGGAAGCAATGAGAGGATCTGTGATAGCATGGAGCCAGCTTCAAGGAGTCAAGGCTGTGTGGTCCAAGGCTGTCAAGAGTAGTAGTTTACTTAGGGCCTTGTAACCCTATATCAGGACTGTCAGGTACACGAGCTTTAGCTAGCAAACAGGCAGAACAGCACCTTTTCTTGACATTGAGGTGGGTCTGCTTAAAATACAGATGCTGCTTATTCTGGATGACATGAGAGTGAATTATAGCAAGAGGAATGGGGAGTGCTGTGGGTATTTATTTCATCAGTCAGTCATAGGAGTCATTTGGTTCATGGCTGCAGCTGATGGCTAATAACTCTGGTAGTAAGTCTTATCTAATGTTCTTGAACTGTTAATTTGTCCTTCACCCACTTATGTGTCTCAGGTGGTTCTCCTGTTTTAAGGCTTTGGGCTCTTGGCTGGTGATGAAGTACCACACAGCCAAGGGACTCAGATGATGCAGCTTGCTTTGCTAGTCTTGTGGGTATTGAATATGTTAGGAACTCTTCATGACCAAAACTGCTACATTGCATATGACAAGAGGGTTGTGTCATGTATCAGTATTACTAATTTGTCTTAGATGTCTTAGAAATAAGGTGAATTTGTGACAGTGGAATCTATCCCAAATGGAAATAAATGCGCTTACATGCGATTCTGCTAAACTGTGGTGCTGTGCAATTAGTAGATACAGAGGTTGGAAGCCACAACTCAAATTACCATTTTAAATGTTTACCTGCATCAGCCAGCCTCTGTTTCTTTCATGTGAAAGATCTGGAATTGCTGTTCAGTTAATGAGACACTTCTTGCTTTGTGGCAGTGTTTGGTGTGCACAGGCTGTCCTGGTATGGGGTTAATAATCTTTTCAGACAGCCAGCAGCCCCTCCATCTTTCCAAACCTCTAAGGTTTGGTTACAGGAGGGTATGATTGAATGATTCAAAATGGTAGTCAACCAGAATATTGCTCTGGAAACATAAAAGCAGCAGTGTTTCTTTTAGAATAAACACACAGTCACTGGATCTTTGTACATTCACCTCAGTGAAAATCCTTATCAGTGTGTGAGCACATCAAATCTGGTCTCTAAACCACATAAGCAAAATACTTTGCAGTGAAGGATGCTCTAGATCTATCCCCCAAATTTAACTACTGGGTAGAAGAGTAAAGGTCTTTGCAAGGATTGGAGATGAAGGCAATAAATGATGACTTTAGAGAATTATGTGATAATGAAGGCATTTAGGGAGGAAAAAGTAGAGGCCTATTGGAGAAAAGTGTGTGGTTTCTGGCTCTATGTCCCACATTCAATACTTTGGATTTGCCTGAAGCTACACAGATTAAAGACTTTCTTTCTGGACTATGGTTGATGAAGACCTATTTGTTTGGACTCTAAATAAGAGATTTTCATAGCAAGAGGTGGACAGAATCCTCAAAACAATCATGATTCTACCTTTCACCCTCCACAGAGAATAAAATTATAACCCTGTGACAGACTTCTGGAAATGAAGCTGCATGCTTGATTAACTGCATATGTTTAATCTAAATTAGACCATGTAAAAATGCATGTCTTGATGATTGTGGATTACTTCACTGCTCCTCTCATCTTACCACAGATCCATTTATGAATTGTAATGTCTTTAACATCATGGCACACAACTGTTTCCAAGGACTACGGAAGGAGGAAACAGGAAACAGACTTGCTTTATAGTATATTTAAGAGGTGTATTTGTCTGCCAACCCCCATCTGTCACAACACAGAAAAGCCAGGAAATGCTCTGTTTGGGCCATTTGATCTGAAGCTTTAATTTTTGATTAGCAGAAAACAGCAGCTGTAAACAGAAGGGGTGATTTACTCTTTGACTTAGGCAGCCCTCTTCCAGCAAACTGGGTGGGCAGGGTGCAGAGGAGACAGCTGCCTCATGGCTTCTGCCCTGCAGGAAATTTAGTCCAGTCTTTCCCCACCAGTTGATGCTATTCAAGAGCATGTGCCATGCCTTCTGCAGGCACTGCTGTATTGACTATTATCTTTGATTCTAGCCCTGTGTTAAAAAATGCCACTTATTTTTTTTCTGCTGACCTTGCATTTTTCCCAAGTTACTTGTGAATATTTTTCAATTTTAGAGAACAAAAGGAAAATCTTTATGAAAACCCAGCTGTATTTCCATCCAAGTTTCCCCCTGCCACAACTGGAAAAATATAGCTTTATTTCCTCAGTGTTGCAACGAGGTCAAATGCTAAAGGTGTTGCAATAATGCAAAATAGGCTGATTTGCAGTCTACAGAAGTACTGTAAAGCATTAAAAGACAGCCTTCCTATGCTCATAGGGGTACTGGAATGTGAAAAGGTCCCTGAGTGAGATGCTTGTGGGAAGTGGTGGTCTGCCAGACTATGTTACTTGCTCTCAGTAGCGATTCCTCTGAAGATCCTTTGCATGGGGCATAAAGATGATCTGGTATCTGATTTGGCCTCAGCTTCAGAAATATCTATTTATATAAGCTGTCTTCCTTCAGACTTCAAAGTACTTGACTATCTTGTAATAATTTTTTTCTCTCCACTTGGAGAGGGCACAAATCTAGCACAGCTGACTAGTGCCTGGGAATAGAAAAATTTTTTAAAGATTCCTTTGGGAGCCTAGTAAATTCCTAAATGCAGTCACCAAAATGCGGAATGGATTGAAGTCCACAAGGCCCATTTCATAACAGCAAATTTAATTATATCTTCTCTTGTCTCAGGATATCCTTCTCATTAGTAACTTCCTTCTTGTTAATCAGCATTTAATGTCAATGAAAGCACCTGAGAGCAAAAGACTCGGTTGGAAACAAACAAGAAATGTGGATAAAGACTATCTGCCTTTCCTCTTTTTCAGTTCTGGCATAAAAACTTCAATTCCTTCATCTTCCCCAATGCAGTATTTCAGGTTTATACCCATATTTACATGGTTTTGGAAAGAAAAGAATCTGTGCGAGTCCTGTGACTCTTAAATGATTTCTGCAGATGGATAATTTCAGGCTGGTGGGAACCTCAGCACTTGCAACACTAGAACAAATTCCCAAGTGGTGAACTACTTAGTGCTCTTTTTACTGAGTAAAAAACCTTTTGCTAAGTGTCTGTAAAGCAAGCAGAAACATACATTAAGCTTTGACACTTGCTTGTAGGCTTGTGTGACCGAGTATTTATAGAAGCATACCAAGGAAATTAGTGGACTCTTGACTAATGTCCAAACAGGTGAATATGGTGTTTAATTTTGTGCTGAGTGGCCTGCCCTAAGATTCTGTTTCTAATGTCACTTGAAATGCTTAGCAACAGCACTGGGCTCTTTCCTTAGATGTGCTGTTACTGCTAAGGAAGAAAACACTGACAGACACATGCAGGCATATGGATCCCATTAATAAAAGCATCATTTACGAGGACGTGGCTGGGAACACCTGTTAGCTGGGAGGTTTGACTTTGCTGTCCCTCAGGCAGGTAGCAGGGGTGCTATTTGTCATGCGCCTCATTAAGAAGCTCCAGTTTGTCTGCTGGCCTCTTTTCCTCCTTCTGCTTTGGGCTGGAAGGGGAGACAAACTACTCTTGCACTGAAGAAAATGATGGGGGCTTTACAAAGGACCAGCCAGCTATGGCAGGTTTCTACAAGAGCTCTAGCACGGTTGCTGCACCATTCAGCAATACTTTGCTGAGAATCAGTCCTCCCATCTTCCTTCTCCCTCCCTCCCTAAAGGCATGAGCCTTTAGTATGAGCTTGACTTGTGTTATTATGGAAACAGACTAAATCCAAAGCAGACAGTACAAATAACTTCTGTATAACTTGGGACTTTTGAGAATGCTGGATCTTGGTCACAGACCAGACTTTGAGTAAACAAAGTGTGGGACTTGGTGTCTGCGGTGCTTGATCACTAGCCTGCCTTCCTGGTAGAGATAAATACGGTCAGATTGGGTGGTAAAATATGACATTGATAGTGCTAACCAAAAATAAATATCTGAAATTTTAAAGAGTCCAAATATTAGTTACCTTCTTACACAAACATTTTTGATGTTTTAGTAGGTCATCAGTCCTACTAAAATATACTAATTAACTGCATCCAGACAAAACAGATGTGATACTGAATTTCTGGTATCTTATACAAACAGGGCTTATAGCTCTTTATGCAGGAGGGGCTTCATCTTCTAGATGTGAGAGCTGCCCAGTTAGACAAATTGACTCCTTGTGGCTTTAGCACAGCTAGGGCTGCAGAACACTTCCCATTTTGCAAAGATATAAACATCTTTTCTCCCATGCATGTAGTTATTCTAATGGAAGAACAAATAAAGGGCCAAAACAGCAACAACTTGTTCTGCTTCCTGTTCCACTAATGCAGTGATTTGAGTCTTTAGACTTTAGGGTAAACAAGTGTTACTGTGTACCTGTTCTCATATATAACTACCAACTTCCTATTAATATTTAAAAATAACTACACACGCCTAGACCTGTCTTCTGAAGAGGTAATCACTGCTGTGATGTCTGCACTGTGACTTGTAATAAGCAAGTGTGCCACTACTAACTACTGTAGACCAGGACTACTATAAACCAGGAAACTCAGCAGTCCTATATAAATTTTGTGACCATATATGTTAGAACTGGATGTAGGAAATGGGAAGAATGTGAAAAGTTCTGAAATCTGGAGTTCTTCCATAGTATTTTACTGAAAAGGAAGGTGACAGTCAAGAAATACTTACTACCATAAGTCAAAATGTAATAACAAAAAAACTTGTAAAAACCAGAAATCAAACTCCTAAGTTAAATTCCATAGAGAGAAAGCCATATTTCAACTATGTAAAACCTCAAAAAGATCTAATAACAGACTGCAGTGATCCCTCAAGGGGCAAAACTTTTCAAATAGAATAACAAAGGTCATGCAGAGGTTGAAAATACTGAGTCATAAAATATTCAAAGTTGTCTCACTGAAGTTGCTTGTGTTATAAATGCCATCTACAAGTCACAACTGAATAAAGTGATAATTATAACAAATATTTCAGTATTCACTTTTAAAGGATTTCAGCCTCTTTCTAAAGGCTCTTGTAGTTTGATTACTTTTATGTAAAATTTCTGTCTATTTAGCATTCTGTGAGTAAAGTCACTAACTGGATGCAAATCTAGCTTATGGAATTTTAAAAACAATACGAAGCTTGGGTACAGAAATGTAGCCTGATGTATAAAAAAAATTAGAACACATTTAAAAAGAAATGTATGATGAAGATACAGCATAGTTAATAATGCAAAGGCAGTGTAGAACACTGGGATTTTACTGAGTGTCTTTAGTTGCAGTATACTTCGCCTTGCTTTTCCACATAAGCAGGTGACCACAATGAAAGTTAAAATATAACAGATAAGTGCTTCTCTGGTGCTGTTTAAAATATCACAGTATCACAAATCACTTTTTATAGATATGTAAATTCTGACTGATTTTTCTCATATTTGATCTAACAAGGTGGCTTTATGTATTATCTTAGTGTTTCTGTCACATGCTTGTTAGTATTCTGACTCTTGAATGTGTTGCAGAGAGGGGCTATATACACCTGTAAGTAAAACAGACTTTTCCTATTCTGAAATGTTTAGACTTTAAACACTTTTGAATGAACTTACACAAGCTGAAGGTCTGTTAACTTTAAAGGGAAAATAAAGATTTGTCAGATGCAATGCACTTGCAGACACAACTCCAAACCTTTTTAGCCAACCAGCTACTTTGCTATTAGTGAACTTACTTGATATAAACTGCATAAATGGGAACTTTGATATTGTCTTCTTGTCCCCCACCCCTGCCAGCAACCCCTTAACCAAATTAGAAACAACTTACTATCCCCTTGTTTTTGCAGAATGGTTAATAAGTGGTTGAATTTGAGTTGAATGTTTGTCTTTCTCAACTTGACTATCTGAAGCAACTTCTGCTTTTCTCTAATGCTTAACGCAGGCAAGGTGATGAATCTCAGTGACCCTGTAGGAATTCTGCTCTTTCCTGTCCATTCTTACCTTCCTAGTGTCCTAGAGGTGTCTTGCAAGTCTCGCAGATGAAATCGGGTTGCTTCACGTGGGTTTCCATCTGCTGTTGTTGGGCAGCAAGAACGTGTTAGAAGGTGGTGTTTGACCTGCTGGAGAAAACAAGGTCGATGAGAGTAGCACGCTCTGCAGATGGCATGAGGCTCAGAGGTGATCACTGCAGACCGCACAGGTAACTGTTTGTACAGTAGTGCCTGTATCACCTCCCACTTGGTTCTTAAAGTGGCACAATCCTTTTCAAAGAAATAATGAAGCAGTCCTGCCTTGACCACAAACACTTATGGTTTGTTCAAGACCAATAAAACAATAGTCTGCTGTTTATACATGCCCCAAAACTGCTTTAGGAGACAGTTACTTGTAGATGATAAATGATGGTCCTTTTTTTGCCAGGAAACCACTTTGGCTTTCTCTATAAATCATCTTATTTACACAGAAGTCTGATCAGCACATGCAGCCTTCAGAGTATGAAGGTTGGTACCCCAAAGATTACTGCAGATCCAAGGGGTTCATGTGCCCAGTCCTCCTCCAACTATGTATTTTGGTTCAACATGCTTGTTTCTTACAAACTTTTAGCTTTATTTAAATCTTTAAAAAATCATGGCTATGGTCAGGCTGCTGCAGTACCTATTACACTGAGTGGAAAGCACTAAACCCATAGAAATCTTTTCAGAGGCTCTTCTAAGCCAGCTCTAGTCCCAGCACATTTTTTCACAGAGGTGGCATTACACCAGGCTTAAATCGACCTTATCTGTCCCCAGGACTCCATCTGGTGCTTGTCTGACAACAAGGAAAGATGTGAGGGCCAAAGTGCAGCCTGGGTAAAGAACACTTTGAGGACACTGAAGTCTACACAACTATCTTCTTGCAATTAATATGTTATATGTATTTGAGGGGGGCCTCCGTTTGCACCTACCCAATCCATACAGATGTTACCTTGTTGAAGTTCAGTCTTCAAGCACCTCTTTTCAGGACTCAAAGCCAGCTAACTGACAATTTTTTAAAAAACTCTTAGAAACTGCACAAAATGTGAACTAGGATATTTTTCACAGGAAATAATGACCAGTAAAAATAATTTTTTGAATGTAATGGGTATTTACAGATTTCCAAAACAAAATTTTTTGAAAGTGATTTGCCTTTGGGGGAAATACTTTTTTCCCCACTGTACAAGGAGAGAAGGATAAATGAGGAAAACTGACATGCAACTTTTCATCTCACTGCTGATATTGCCTGATCTTGCCAAACACGTGTTCCTTTTTTCCAAGTTTCTTGTCAGGAAATCTGCTTATCTTGTTTTCCCAAAAGCGGATAAGATTAATAAGATTTTAAATCTTATACAGTCCTGGTGGTGGTGTCATTACCACGACCTTCGTAGAAGAGGTGCTCTCCACTGGCTGAAAATTGAACAACAAATTACACTGTTTGGATTGTCAGCAAGCTGGGTGGGGTGTGAACACCTGTGCAAGTACTGGTAAATACCTGGTTAACTGAGTGGCAGTCATATAAGGTACAAATAGTCTTTAAGTTTAGGATAGAGAGTGGATCAGGCTTTCAAAATAAGTTCATAAACATTTCAGAAAATAACTTAGAAGTAAACATAGAAGATATTGTTGCCTGACCTGGATGAATCCTCTCTCTTTACAAGTCAGATAATGCTATGCTGCCCTCCCATTCGGATTTAGGAAAGTTGGTGCCCAAACCCCAACTTCTGCCTTTTGGGTGAGGAGGGCCCAGACCGCTGGTTCAGACCTTCTGCTGCAGGCAGGTCACTGGAGGGACGAACTCCAGGCAGGGTGAGAGAGCAACTTCTATTCAAGGTTTTGATCCTCATTGAGGACCGCAAGTCCTTAGTGCGATGCAACAGGGTTAGCATCTTCAGCTGTGGAGTAGCACAGCAAGTGCTTCACCCCCTGCTGGGGAGTCCCCAGCGGGAAGCGCCTGAACGCTGGGCAGTGGGGCGCATTGCTGCTGCGGCAGCACGTGCTCGTCTGAACTAGGCTGAGGGCAGTAACGCCATTTTATATACTCACAATTAGCTCAAATTTTGTCATGGCTCTGTAACCCCTAGAGATAAGCAGGGAGATGATCTGACACTGAGACCTAAACCTCCGAAATAGATGACATAAAATAAAAATTTAGCATAGCTTTAAACATTCGGGGGCTTCATGCTGTTCTCAGGCTGATGTTAATCATTGTAAACTTTTCAAACTTTACTGGAATATGGTGAGTGGAAAACTACTGTACGAGGTGATGCCTGGGTTCCTGTTTCCTTGTGCTCAGCGGTAAGGCTCGTTTCACAACAGGAGTCACGCAAGGCTGAGGCTGTGGGCGGGGGAGCTGATGGGCGCAGATGGATCCTGGTAAGCTCTCAAACATTTGTGAATAAGAGTAAGAATATAGTTTGAAAGTAAAAGTCCCTATGGACTTTTGATTCCCATTTCCCCTCGACATACCTATTTCAAACTGCGTTAACATAGCAACATGACAGTCTACATAGACCTTATGTGATATAGGATTCAGCAGTGGTTTATATTCAGGCTAGGTTGTCCAGAAACAAGGCATTAGTTAGCAGCTTGTGAGTCTCCTCACATGCCAAACAGATCCACTGGATAAACTGAGAATTTTGCTCACAGTTTTTCTTTGTATAGGTTGGGATAACTTTACAGATCCATGAACAGGGAAACACAATCCTGTTAAATACAAATTAGCATGATGAAGGATCTGAATATTGCTAGAGTGAATGTATTAAGCAACTTGTGGAGGTATGCAACCTGCAGACCCCATATTGTTCAAACAGAAAGATGTCTGGATTCGACACTAGTCCTGTTGCACTGATCATCCTAAATAAATACTTCTAAGATAAGTTGTTTAATTTTCTCAGAATAACAGCAAGAATGATTCACAGGCTACGACATCAAGCACAGGGCTGAACTCTGGCCAGGAAGACCTATGCCTTATCACAGAACAGGTGGTGAGAATGTATACTCAAAATATTTGACTAATTGAATTTAAGCCAGCTCAGGAATGTAGCACACAACCAGTTGTTGCTCTAGAGTTACAGCGACATGCACAGCTACGAGGCTTGAAGCATCTTGCTCCAAGCAGGCCCCTTCCATGGCTGCTGCGTTTGCGCTAGCTGCAAGCTCACCTTCCTTTCCTCGCCAACCCCTAGTTACTTTTATACGCTGACAACTGTCCTGCCTCCCTGACAAATGGAGGGCAAAAGCTGCTGGTCTAGCTCTAGAGCTTGTTTTTTCCTTGCTCAGCTCTCTGTGACCACACTGAAGCTGACAACACTCACACGAGTGAGTACGGCTGATCATGGAGACATTTGGCTCAGCGTATGTGGAAAGGAGGCAGGCCTGGGGACTGAATCAGCTTTTTATATCATGTCGTCATGGAGCCTATGTAGAGCCCTCATTGTCTAAGCTATGCTGGAGGGAACTGCTCAAAAGAAAGGAGAAAAAAAAAATACGTTGACATCTCTGGATGTGCCTGTTGCACATCACAGTTGTGCATCTAACCTCAGGAACACTCAGCTTCAGGAGAGCATTGCACCCCAGTAACAAAATTGTTCACATTTTGTCTTAAGCTGTCAGCCTGAACTGGAGGCAGCAGGTTTTGAGCAGCAGTAATGAGCACAGAATATCGCCTGCTTCAGAAACAAAGGTGTCCATTGAGCTTAGCCTCATGGGAATCCCAATCAATCAGGTTTTGCAGAGCAGCTCTGAAAATGCCAGTGGTGCCTACAGAATAGCAGTGAGTATCTGAAACCCTCTACAATCTAGCAGAAAAAAAAAAAAGACCTCACCCTGGCTGTACTCATCTTCCCACACCACTTGGGTCTTTGCTCCTGTTTCTCTCACAGCACATCCATGTGGTGTGGGACCTTGAGCTTCTCGTGCTGCTACTGCACTGAGTCAGGAAAGGGATTATGAGTTGCTAGAGGGGCTTGAGCCAGGTGGTTCCTGACCACCACTTCACAGGTGTAAGAGGGTCAAAGACCTGCTGGCTCTGAAGCTTTCCCATAGGAAATCTAAGGGTGTGACCTCCTCGTGCTTATAGCTCTGGGCCACACTAGCAGCACTGCTTATTTCTTCCTTCAGGGGGTCGGTGTTTGTGGTGCAGGTGAAAAGAGCCAGAGAAAGGTGAGCAACAGCAGTGGTGGCAGGAGTAGCTGTACGCGCAGGTTCGGTGAGGGAAATTTAGGAAAAGGGATCAAAATACACTCAGCTTTGAGGCTCACTGATAAAGGGGGGTTGAAAACTCTTGTACCAGCAAGTCACCTTTTTGCTGTTGCTGTAATAAGTCAGCGGATTAACAGAGAAAGCAGTAGGGACCCAGCAGCTTTGCACTGACCACATGAGATTTGTGTCTCATAAATGTACCTGAATGTGGGCAGTCCTATCAAGAAACTCAACAGGCACAGGAGACTCAACAACAAATCCCACAAAATGAGCACTGCTTTTGTTATAAGTAATCTCCTCTTTGTGGCTGGTGTTTGTTTAAAAGCCAAGTCTGGACGGCCAAGAGTGACTTTTATTTTTCATGCTGCATTATGACAGTTCGCTAACTACGAAGGAAGAAAGAATGGATAGGAAAGAGTATTCCAGACACTGTGAAAGAGCAGGAGGAGGAAGCACTAAAACTGACAGACAATAAGGTGATTCTGGTTGCACTTTTTGTCATTCCAAGTGCCATCAGTGTACATCTCCACACACTCCTCCTTCCCTTTGCCAGAAGGTTCCCTTAAATACCAGTTTGTATAATTCAGCTCTGCACCGTTGAGGGAATGGAATTTGCCTGGAATTAGAGACTCCTTTATCCCCAGGTAGGCATACTTATTAAACTGTTTCACAAAGTACAAGATGGCAGTATTCTCGCCCTGGTTCCTTGGGGTGGCAATAGATCCCCCAGCCTGCTTGCATTTTTGCACTGTAGTATAGAAGTCAGCCGCTTTCCCATTGGTAGCAAATATTTTTCCTCCAGATGCTGTTATCTTCCCTTCCAAACGGAGGACTGCAAGATCAAGTGAAAGATTATAATCTTTTATGTATTGTTTTGGGGTCATTTTGCTAGCAATAGTAATTCCCACTGTCTGTATTCCTCCATAACTTTAGATTTAACCTATGAAAAAGGGAAGGAGAGGAAAACTTGAAATCAAAGATAAAAAAACCCAAACCCAGAAGAAATCTGAAAAGATGAGAGGAGAAAAAAAGGAAGAAATACTTATAGAAAGATAGACAATGAAATAGGAGAAGCACAACAGAGGTACGAGAGGAGGGAAGGAAATGAGGAATTCTAAGTTTAGACAAAGTGCATAATTTTTTTCTTTGTCTCTAGCCCTGTACTAGTTCTATGAGATGGCTTACAGAGTACAAAGGTATGCCAATACTTCAGCGAGTAGGACCTTAGATATGATCCTGTTGTGATTATTATGATTTTTTTTTAGCATTCAGTTTATTTGTGCCTATTAGGAGCATGAGATGCCAATGGAGCACCTCTACATAGGCAGGAATTTTAGTTTGATAAATATTTCTAACTTGCTTTCATCCATATTTTGCTGCTGTTACCTAGGCATCTCTCACTAGTAATGGAAAAATATTTGTCTCGCCTCCCTCCTACCATTTGTAACTAATCACTCTCCTGTCTATTGAAGAACAGAACATAAAAGGAATGCAAGAAAACCTCAGAAAATTCTGCCTTTTTCTAAGAAGCTTTTTTTTTTGGCACATTTTGCTTATGCCCACTAATACAGTTATAGCTGAAAGGAAAGGCAGATAAATTACCTCCTTCAAGTCTGGAAATTTGATATTCTAATTGAAGGATAATGTCTTCCATTTCATTATCAACAAATGATGGGAAATCTAAAAACAGAAACAACTATTATACACTTTGTTTAATTTTTCAATCTTAGATTTCAAGATAAAGTAGAGAGAGTTCTGTGAAATTAATATGAACTTTTAAAATGTTCTGTTTGATCCATTTTATTCTCTGTTTTAAATAAGGCATTTTCCACACACTGATCTTTGTAAAGACAGGCAAAAGACCGGCAGCTGTGCAATAGGCTTAGCTGATTTTTAATTCTTTCTTAGGACTGCTGACAGAGTCCTTCAGGCTATTGAAACTCTTGCTTCAACCTGAAGCACAACTCGGACCTGAACTAGCAAAAAGTCTGTGTCCCTACATTACGGAAAATGATATCCTTTCCTCTGTGAATGAACCATTCAATATCATTAGGTGGGAGGGATATAGATTCTTTATACAGAGGAACTAATAAATACCTGATTATTTTCTATCAGGTAGAACCTATGATAGATTATACAACATAACATTTGGTTCATGAAGCATAAAAATGGAATACAACAGTACATCTAGATAAAAATAAAGATAACTGCAGATACCTGGTAGAAAGCCTTCATCCACCCCATCTTCAGGCAAGTGTGTGAAATCGGGCACAGAAGGAATTCCTGCAAGGTTACCTTGAGCATAGCAGGTGAGCAAGAAAAAAGCTGCTCCGAAGATCTTGTGGAACAACGATGGTGACAGCATTATTTAAAGCCAACTGTAAAACAAACTGTTTTACTCTCCAGCGTAGATTCCTGTGTTTAAAAATAGCCACATTTCAAAATTTTGCTCTCTTGATTTGAAGTTTTTTTTGTACCACAAGCTTTGCCCTTGGTGAAATGAACATCACTGATATAGCTACAGTTATGTTACTCCAAATAATTCAAATATTTTTTCCAAAAGAAGCAATCTATATTACAGTGTACTTAAGAGTCTAAGTTACAGAGCAAAAAACCCTCACCCCCTTCAAAACCTTTCTTTTTTGTACAGTCAATACTACTGCATGCCATTTTTCCTGATGAGAAAAGCTATAGTTTTTGTTAATTTTAGAGAGGAGCAATAGACACATCTGCTTTTGTGAGAAAAGCCATGTTAAGATAAAACGGAACACATTGTCTTAATTGTTTGTTTTAAGAGGGAAACAATTATTAAGGCTTATTCTTTCATTATGACAATAATTTGTCTTTTAAAGTATCCACATCTCAAGTGACATCCTCAATAAATGTAGGCTACAGCATCAGTGAAGAAAAATGTTAAAAGGCAACGAAAAAATCTGAAATGGAAAGGTTTGCGATACAGTTAAAGTAGAGTTCAGCATAACTTAAACTGAAGTCTATTTAAAGATGTTCAACTTACCTAGCAGCTCCAATATGAAATAAGAAAGGCTCATTACACGGTCTAATTTATAGGGCCTGTAACTGGAGATTTTTTTTGTTATCTATGGGAGCACGTAACATGATTGATTGAATTTGCATATGAATAGAAATGTCAAGAACTTTAACTTGGATGATAGGGATTTGTTTTCTTCAAGAGGTAAACACACTTAAAATATAAGGAAAATATTTGAGAGTACTTTTCTGTTTTGTAGAAACACTTTCACATTAAAAAAAAAAAGCTGGAGTAAAACAAAGCCATTTGTCAAGGCTTGTTTGAAACACTTACTTACTTAATGTTGCTACATAATTCCCTTGTAAATGTTAAATTGTAAATGTCACTGAAGATAATCAAAAACATGGAGTTCACAGGAAATATAATATGCATCAGGAGCATCTCTACAATACTCTTACTTTCATTAGAGATTGAGGGACCATAAGTGAAAATTATTGAAATCTTGTGAATAAACAGAACCTAATAACAATAGAAACAAAGCCAAAAGACAATGGCACATCTGTGGCGTACGCAGAGGTAACAGCCACAGAAGCCCATACTTGCATAACCTACTGAATTCCTCTAAGGAAAGTCCATAACTCACAGATCTATCTCAACTGTATAATATAAGAGGTACAGGGATGAGCATTTTGAAGTAAGACAGGGAACACCAGCCACACCCGCACTGATGCTGCGGCTGGACTGCGGCGAGCCTGGATCACCTCCACGGACACAGCAGGCCTGCACCCTGCACCTCCACACTTCCCACAGCACGCGAGGGGGAGGCCTTTGCCGTTGGCACTGCTCCCACGCAAGCCTGATTGATTCCCACAGCACTGTTTAGCGAGTGTGCTGCAAAGGGCACCCAGCCTGTGAAAAATAAATAAGCAGCACCCAGTCATGTGTGTCCCTGATAGAAGAGGGCCAATTTAAATTTGCATGAGTAACTTTTGTTTAAAGTTTCCCACTAAATTTAAAGTTTCCTAACTTCTGAGTGTTTGACCTAATGCTCTTAACATTCTTTTGACTGCTTTTGGCTGATGTTTTCTAACTAACAACTGTTTTATGAAAAAAAACTGGAGAACATGAGGACATGTTGTTACCTGGGGTCCAGATGAGCCCTAGCAAAGGTCACCTGCAGAACTTGGACCTTTGCATCCATGGTCAGGAGAACTTTAGCACTTGAACTGTGTCTGGGAGAAACTGCAGTTTGTGCAAGGGTGAGATGGGATGTGGTATGGCCTCTGTTAATGGGCTTCACACATACTGACTGATGGCTTAGGAAAGCTGGACACATTTTCTTGTGCAATAGACTCCTTCCAAGAAGAACTGATGTTTATTTGATAAATTCTCAACTTCTCTTGATTTTATCAGTATATTGATGAGATGTTGTAAGCAGAAATAGATATTTTTACATACTCATATTTCTATTACACTTGTTTATGATCAATAGCCCGATATTAATATTCTCTATAATTATAATTAATTATTGTAAACTATTTGCTGATCTGTCTTTGAGCAGCATACCACAGAAGCTCAGCAAGACTCAAGGATACTTTAGACAAAACTGATATAAGACAAAATTTTTGAATACTGAGGCAACTTTCTTCCATGTTTCTGCATCTATCATTGAGAGGTTTTATAATTACAATGCTAGTGAAGCAAATTAAGGCGATTTTGAGATTAGGTTCAGTGTTACACAATGTAAGTAGATAAATACAAAACATGCTAAGGACAGACGTCAGTCAACACTACTTTCCTAGCTGCTTAAAGAAATACAGACCCTAGAGTTTAATTTCAGTTTATAGAATTGGGTGTGTGTTTCTTCTACAAGCCTGTTTGTTAGCTTTTCCTCTGTATACTTAACCTCCTGAAAGCTGATTTTTCCCTTCACGGTGCTGGTCCCACCTCAGATAACCTTACAAATTCTTTCCCTATTCTCTCAGCTTGTATTTAAATGGACCAGACCCCATTTATATTTGCTGTTTCCACTGTTTCTGTGCTGTTCTGCTGCTGCTGTTTCCATCCTACCTCTCTACCACACTGTCCTGTGCTTTCCACAATCCCCTTTTCACCATGTCCTCTTCCAAATTCTTGTCAGACTGCCCCCAACAGCTCCTGTATGCCTGGGGGGTATCAGGAAGAGCACAGAGCACGTGGGACCTCCTGCATGCTCATCGCTCACCTCAGTTCTGGTGTCTGGCAGCACGTCTCAGAGGAGGAGTACCGAGGCTATTTTTGTTAAGCTTTAAGAACAGGAAGTAAAGAATTCAGCAAGAGATGGACATCCAATATGACAAGCTTCAGCATGACTTTTTTGTTGAAGTTATGAGCAGCATTTTAGAGTAGAAAGTCTTAATTTTACCCGTAGACATGTGATTAGTGCATGTTGATGCTACTGCCATCTCCACATGCTCCATTGACTTAGGTTACATGTGAAGGATCCAAGTGAAGGTCATCAGATGTCCCTGGTACATCACGCAGTATAGTTCAGTTGGGAGACACAGAAAGAAACAATAGTTTTGTGTTTATAACATGTGGAAAGTAACAAAATGTCTCACCTCTTAAATGGTTCTTAATAACAAATCAGGATTCTAGTGGGAGGGAGGAAAAAAAAAACTCATGCTTATGAACCAGATGAAATGCTTTTTTCTATATATTCTGCAGTTGTCCTCCATTATTAATTGACTGCAGAGGAAGGTTAAGTTGCTCACTGTAGCCTTTACTACCATAACTACCCTCACGGCATCCTCCTGCGAGGGTTGCAGTCACTTGCTGTGTGGTTCCTGCCAAATCCTGAGCTGCAAAGGCAGGGGCGCACCAGCGCTGCCTTCCCCGTTTCACCGGGCACCACACTTGCCTGATGACCTGGAGCCAAATTCCATCAAACACAAGTTTCCTAACAGGGCTTTAGTCTCTTATCATTTTGAATGCTGGCTACTCTAATTTCCAAGCATCCTGTATTGATCGCGCTTTAAACCAGGCCTGTTTGTGTAACTGTGGGTTAATATAATTTTATAACTATAGGTTTCTACTTCAGATAATGAAATTTATCTGCAATCTGACTCTCTTTCAGGCCCAGATAAACATGTCTGTTAAATCACTGCACAATACTCCCGCAAACATTGTTTTCCACCGGTTCCTTAGAGTTGTAATAGGGCCATTAGTCCTTTCACTGCGGTTTCAAAGCCAGTTAACAAATTTCCTGATGGCAAGTATTTCTTCTCCCATTTCCACTTATTGTTTTGCTAACGCAAAGCCACACATAAATGTAAATTGCATGACTAACCTTTACCCTGCTTGGTACTTGCAGCACTGCTAGGATGCTGCGGCATCAAGTACTCATATTTTTTCACCATAGATGGTCTCCTGGAAAAGGACAAAGGAATAAATGTCTTTTTTTTATACTTAGCTTCCAAATTAAACACATATATACACACCACCACACACACACACACACACGCACATATATAAAGGAGGTACTGATCATAATTTATAAAGATAGGGTAGCCCTACTACCCTGTATCACATCCTATCAATTATTATGTTCATTCAAGGTTGAATTTGAAAACAATTTTCCCCGAGAACTGTGGGGCTTGTTTTCATCATTTTTCCACAAAAATCAGAAAGCCAAAAGAAATATATTTAGCTGCTTTATCTAAGGTCAATTTCTTTACATGCAGTCAGGATTGTGAGGGGGAAGAGAGCTTTCTGAGTGCCCAAAATTGCTCATAGTATTTCTAAGCTAAAACACCCAATTAAATTACACAGTTATAAGATAGCATTCTAGACTAGAGAGATTTCCCTCTGAAATCAATAGCCATCATTTGTAGTCAAAGTCCACCAATATTAAATATACTTTAATTAATAACAATTGTATTAGACCTGTAATGTGATACACAACCCACTTCACAAGGGACTGATTTTTTCTGAACTTTTTACTTGCACTAAGACCTTACTTCTCAAAATCTGTTTCTATAACATTTGAGAAGAGAAGTTATTGTTTGAATTGAAAGGTCTTGCTGTTAGGTTGTTTTTCTGTAGCAAAGTATTATAAATTAAAAAAAAAAAAGACTAAATTGACTTTTGCCTGGCCTGGTCATTATGCACCAGCAATTATTTTTGCTTGCTGTATTTTTAAGGAAAGATTTTATCAAATTCATTTAGCCTTTAAAAACACAATTTGTTCTGCTTCTATTTGACCTGCCCTTTTTTTTTCCATTTCAAAAAAGGGCTTCATTAATGTATAAACTCAGAAGTTAGTTTTTTCTTTCACAAAAAATAGACTGGAATACTTACAAGTAAGTATTTTAAACAGCATTTAAGCATTTAAACTGAGTTATGTTATTCTTTTAGCTAGCATTTTTCTCATGTATAATGATTTCAGGATACTTTTGCTGCTCCTCTGTGGAACTGAAAAGAATAAGCACATAGCATTGTACTCAGTATGTACACAGGTAGTTAAAAATTGTTATATCCTCACCAGGATCTTAATTGTCACAGCATACACAAATCCCATGAAATATAAATGAATTCCAAGTGTATCTGTACTGTATCTTTTATTAGGAATATTACTTATTTCTTCCATGTATGACAGTTGAGTCTGGACTTCTTTTTTTCTGAAGCCTGTTGAAGTTAGGAGATAAAAGACCATGCCAAAAAAAAAAAAAAAAAGTTGGCACAGTTGTTTGAAGAGAAGGCAGGGAACTGATCGATATTCTTTTGATCTCTTCTGTTTTATACATGAGATATAGTCAAGAATTTGGACACAGAACAAGGAAGCCCACTTCAGAATGGTGTAAGGGGAATGCTAAAGCATAGAAAAAGAAGAAATGAGTATGATGCTATAAGGAGAGATATTTTATGAAAATAACTGAGGAGTTTAGTTGCATTACCTGAAATGTTACCAATCACACTGAGAACCATACAGATGAAATTGCTGTCTAGAAGTTCTTTGACTGTATAAGAGGACTGTGGAGTTTTTATTTTTTAAGGAGTGTGTGTGTGTGTTTGGTTTGTTTTTTTCTAATTGTAATGGCTTAAGAAGAAAGAATTGGACTTGGAGACCTAGCTTAGGACCTTTGCTTGCTGATGTAATAAAAGATTAGCTTTTGACTCAAAAAGAACATGATTTTTCTTAATGGGGTAAAAAGCACCAAAGCGTTTTGAAGTGTTAATCCTTTTAAAGATGGGTGATATATTCTGATAAGTCATTTGTGAGATTTTAAACACTGAAGATTTTAATAAAAGATTTGTATAGTCATCTTGTAAGCACAGATGTGACTGAAATACATCAGTGTTTAGTCACTTGAACAGGATACCCCAAATGTTGTTGGATATCTACATAAATGAATACATGAAAATGGTTTGGATGATAAAAGGCCATGTTAGTATAGCAATTTTGGGGCTTTTTCTACAACATGATACCTTCTTATACTAGTTAATCATCTTGCTCTAACAAAGAGGCTGTATGTTTGAAAGACATAAATACTGATTAAAAAAGGTTTGATTGTTAGATGTTACTAAATAATTAAAACTCAAGAGGTAGAGGTAGTTTTAAGCAAACTTGCAATTTTCTCTAGCAGCTGTAATGCAACTTGTTAGAACTAAATGTAGGAAAAGTCAAAAAGCATTAGTTAAACCTTATCTTCTCTCAAAGTAACCTGAGAGTCAGAATTTCAGCCACAGCATGATCTATCCCCTTTCCATTTGTAATTTTGTGGCAAAGCAGCATCATGGTCATAGGTCTTCAAGATAGCTATTTTGTAAAGAAGTTTCACACTTTGAAATCTGTCCAATGTGTGGGTCTGGGAATAGTCTTTCCAAGTTTTGCCCAATCCTAGACAAACTGAAGTGCTGGGGGTGATGCTGAACATGAATCCTCTGTTGTCAAAAGCATCCCTCACCTCCTCAGTCTGAACACACAAAAGCTTTCATGCTCAGCAGGGCTTGAAACGGCCATGGGGACAGATCCCACCTTTTCCACTATGCAGGCTTAGGTTGCCTGGAGTTCCCCCGCTGCTCAGAGTGATGTCTAACTTTATATGGGCTCCCTGCACAGAGCCATGCATACACATGCAGCAGAAGAGGAGAAGAAAAAGGGGAAAATGGAGTAAAAGTGTCTACCCATGTGTTTAAATTCCAGTACTTTCTTTTCTCCCTGAGTTGGTGGGAAAATAATGGATTTAACAGGGCTTCCCTGATGCGGGGTAATTGTGTGAATTTGCTACTTGTGGTCCTTACCTGAGTTCTCACAGCCCAAGCCAGCTACTCAAACTGAATCAGGGTGAGAAATATTTCTGATTTAGTGAAATGACTCTTCTGGATCCTGGTGGATTTGAATCGTGGCCTGACTTTGTGGTTGCTGGCATGACACCAGTAGAGAACTAGCTTGTGTTTGAATTAGTACTTTCAACTTTAGCTGCTCCACTAAAACAGTATGTGCTTATTTGGTGGTTTGTGAGATGAAAGTGGCCTTTCTAACACCACAAAGTTCTACAGGTCATATTTTTACAGGGGAATGTGATGTTTTAGTGACAAAATGCAATGTTTAATATGTTATATACATGTTCATATGTTTACATAGATAAAATGCAATGTTTATCTTAATGTTTTATAGACAGTAGCTTCTGATTTAACTAAGAAAATGAACTGTAATTGGTGCTTTTACTATATGGATGCTGAATTTATTAATGTACACTTCGATACGACATAACACAAGCCCTATACTTCAGAGATGTTCAAATCCCAAGCCCATAATTGCTACAGTGAAGTCAACTGCTGTGCATCTCTCTTAAGGCAGAAATAATTAAATACTTGGAAATATTTCCACTATGAATCCAAAGAGTATTTTAACTTCTGACTTTCCTAATATCCCAAGTCAAACCCTGGAATTTTCCTCTAATCTCTATATAGGCACAGCGCACTGAGACAGTGTCTGTCATGAACAATCAATTCTGAGTTATTTCTAACCCTCTAAAACAGAGATAAATGCATCAGATTAGGCACATTTTAATTAAGTTAATCATCTACTACACTTGGAATTTTCTAAAGGATAAAAAATACCATAATATGATTCATTTTAGATTTTCTGGCATAGAAAAATTGCAGAAATTATACCGTATTAAGGCTGAGACACAATATTTCATGGTCTCCATATTCTCAGGTGGCTGAAAGGCCATTCTTTAAAATTCACAGATTGTGAGGCGATATAGGTTGCATTTTTTATCATTCCAGCTTCCATCTGTGTACATCTCTACACATTTTTCTGTCCCTTTGCCATTTGGCTCATATTGGCGCCACTTGGTATAATTCAGAGGTATGCCATTCATATAGCTGAACTGACCTGAAATCTCACTCTCTTTAATGCCTAAGTAAGCATATCGGTTATACTGTTTCACAATACCCAAAATAGCTTTATTCTCCTCCTCATTCATGGGAGTTGCAAGAGTTCCTCCAGCCTCTTCACAGTATTTTAGTGCAGATGCAAAATTAACTTCCTTCCCATTGCTGGCAAGTATTTTCTCTCCTACTTCTGTTATTTTCGCATTCAAAGCAAGCACTAAAACACAAAAAGGAAAGAGTTAGTTTTTTTTATTTCCTCTGGCATATTGATGGGAAAGTGAAACAAGAAAAATCAAGAGAAGAGGAGAAAATTAAAATTGGTGAGAGGAAAGGAGGAGGAAAGGGATGAGGGCAAGAAAATGAGAGTTAAAGAAAGGATGAAGAGGAATGAAGCTGTTCAAAATTTTATGAATTCACTCGTTATTCAGTAAGTACATTGTTATGTCGCACGCAACCATCTGTCATCACCTCCTCCAAGACAAGGATGCCCTGCCAGCATTTGCTACTTACAATATCAGCCCTATTTTACTGTGTGTACTTCCTAAGAGTGTCAGTTTTGCTTCAACTTTGAGCAAAGGAAACAGAGAAATTATAAATGTTTTGTGAAGTCCTTCTCAGTACCCAACAATTCTTTCCACCACCTTTAATGACTACATTGCTGGTAGATGTAAATACCAGCAATGTACAAGTGTGTGGCCAAGGGATTTCCATGAATCAATGTGGAACATGCAACATCAACTGAGATTTTTTTTTAAATATAAATTAAATTTGAATAAATGCATTCAATGTTCCTGAGAAACCTGCTTCTCCAGGCAAGGCAAGTCCTGTGTGATGTCCTCTGCTTTGGAGGAGAAAATAGGGTAACCTCTTATAGACAGATGACTTCTTGCTGGCGCAATGGGCCTTGCGCTGCCTCTCATGAGAGACCCACAGTTCTCCAGTCCTTGCTCCATCCTCTCAAGAGGATCTGTGGTCCAAGAGAGGGGGCTATCCAGACCACCAGGGGCATATTTTACTTCTCACAAGGAAACACATCTGAAGTTGGTCACTAGAGAGATACATTTTCTGCAATAATTAGACTTGCTGACGCTATTAAATAGAGTAAGAGTTCACACTCATTAGATGAAAATGGGGGGGAAAACTTCCTTTGCAAAAGCAGTATGCTGAGCATAACAATCAGCAAGTCTCTTCCCTATCCTTAGCAAGGTTTTTTAAATTGCAGCTTCCCTGTAAATACTCAAGTCCATTTTATTCTCTCCTTAGAGTACTCTTCTTTACTCTGGTTCTTATCTCATGATCACTAATGAAGTATATCTAAGTATAACCTCCCTTACAGTTAAAACATCCATGACTTTGCAAAGTGCAAAGCATCACTCCAGGTTGGAGTAGCCTTTGTATTACTTACTGGGCATCTATTTATACTGAATATTACTATAGCATCTAAGTGAATTCAATTAATTAATTCTTAACAGCTTTAAGACATAGATAAGTAAGTGCATTATTTCCACTTTAAGGATGATAGAGAAGCAAACAAAGTCTTATTTCCCACTGAAATTAGTGGGAATAATGCACCTACTTATCTTTGAAGATCTAGTCTAGCTGACTTATTTGAGGACAAAAATCAGTCTGTGGCAGTACAGGAAACAAACAGAGGCTCTTTTCCAACAACCCCCTTCCCCTGCTGAAAAAGCACTAGCCCACTTTTCCTCTTCTGCTAACATCCAACAAAATTCCTAAGATACCTTGCTGATGTTTAACAGAAAGCTCTAGTTTTGAAATGTAGTACTAGGTTTCAAGTGGTATTTTATTTTGCAAGTCATGATTCTCTAATAGGTTTTTTTTTCATTGCATTTAAAATTGTTTATGAGCTGAAAAAGTAAAAAGAGAAAAATTACCGCCTTCAAGTCTGGCAAGTCGACGTTTTAAACTTACTAAAACATTTCGTAATTCAGTGTCAAGTGAAGCAGGTAGACCTACACAGATAAAAATATAAGTTATACAATCAAGCAAAACCAGGCTCTGCTGACAGGAACAATTCATTGGATAAAACTAATCACTTTACAAAATTAACTGATGCATGATGTACTTCTCTTACATCACCTAGGGTAAAGTAATTATTTTCCCATTATTTTTTCACCTTGTAGTTAATCTATACGCCTAACACCCTCCACCCCCAAAATGCTGATAATTCACCTCTGTGTAGAAGAGGCCTAGGAAAAACTGTAAGAGAAATAGGATGCATATTTCTAGGTTGAAGGCTTACATTTCTGTCATGCCTGTGAAAGTGTAAAGATCCTAAGACAGTGTATTTGCCTATTGACAAAGAGAATTTGTTTCATTCTAGTGATTGTTACTGAACAGGCGCAAAGGAGATTTTGGGGAGGGAACTTGTGTTATGGCATCAAACAGAATTCAGCTCATACCATTTTCTTTTAGTCAGCTAAATGGATCCTTTGTGCTTTTACAGTGGGATCCTACTTTAATGTGAACTGTAAACACTGGTATAGGAGGGTTTCCACATAGGTTGTGTGAAACATGCTCAGCTAATCCAGCACTGACTGCCAAGGTAGACACTTTTTTCATACAAACTGCCACTGGTAACAACAGACTTACATGTTGAAGGAAGTTACTAGTGTGCTCACGTGATTGTGTTGCCACTACTCATAACTAAAATGGATGGGAATGTAGATGCCCAAAATGTTGTTCCATCTCCCTCTCTCAGAGCTGCAGTGTTGCAACTCTGACTTACTGCACTTCACTGTCAGTGAGAAACAACATATTTGACCCAATAAAAACAGTGCATTCAACTGACAGAACTTTACATGCAGATCAGCCTTTTTCACCTGGTGGTCCAATGTCTCCTTTTTCTCCTTTCTCGCCTCGCTCTCCCTTGAGTCCTTGAGGTCCAGGAAGCCCATCTCTTCCAGGAGGCCCCATCAGACCTCCAGAGGGTCCTATGGGACCTGGACAAGAGAAGCATGAAAATAAAATGATTTATATAATTTTCTTTCCAATCAATGCATATTCTTGGACCTTCAGGACACAACAGAACTTAATCTCAAACTGTAAATTGTTATATCTATGAACAATTTTGATAGTGCTTTAGCCCTTATACTGGACCTGGAAAAAGCACTTCTACTAGAAAGAAAATTATACAATGCAAAGTGTGTTCCTTACCAGACTACCTTCACACATACTACCTTCCAATACTGGAGAAACATATCAGAAGCCTTTTAATTACACTCATACTTATTGGAATAACATTACCTTCATACTTAAAAAAAAAAATCCTTCTGCTGTGAAAGAATAGAAAAGCACTGTGTGTGTGTATATATATATATATATATATATGCACACACATATATATACACACACGTGTGTGTGTATACACACACATGCACACTTTATATATAATGTATATATAGCACATATACACACTATAATATATAGTGTATATATCTAAGTATATAAGTTTAAGTGTGTGTGTGTATATATACACATACATACACACATACATACATACATATATATATTTAAGTATTGATAAACTGTTCATTTCCCCTCTTTTCCCAGAAAAGAAGAGAGGCTTATCTTTCAGAAAGAAAAATTAAGCTGACCACTTCCTCCATTCAGTTCTTCCCTCTTTTGCTCAACACAGCAGCTTCCTAGAGGGCACCTGTTCCTCTATGTTAACATCTTTTCCTCTTGCAGCCTTCATGACAAGGATTTGTTGCAAAAAAGGAAGTTCACTGTGGGCTGAAACTATGGGTCAATTGATTCCAGAGCAAAAAATCACTCTGTGTGAATTTACTGGAACTGGCAACCACTAGACATTTAAATAAACCTACTATTGCCTTATTTTGTCTAAATGAAAAGACAATGTACAACAAGACATTTGTTTCCTTACTGTAGTCTTACTTATGATTAGGACATGGGCAGTAGAATGAAGATTATCACTGCAGTTACCTGGTGGACCCGGTTCTCCTCTTAGACCGTCCCTTCCATCCCTTCCAGGCAGCCCATTAGCTCCGGGACTACCAGGTAGCCCAGGTATTCCTGTGCACTTATCCTGTGCATGGCAAGACCCGAGAAAAGCAGCTACTGCTGCGACCATGTAGAATGAATAGGACAACATGATTGCTCAGGGCAGCTGTAAAAAAAAAAACACAACCCACATACTTGTCAGGAAATGATTCCCTAAGAAATGTAGGTATTGGCTGATAATAATTGAATTTTTTTTTTTTCATTCTTCCCTTTCTGAAATTACATTCTTTCCTAGTTCAAATTAAGTCTATAGTTTAGATATAAGATATTTCCAGTTTTGTTTTTGCCACTGCTGCACAGCTGATACATAAAGAAGTTTCCAGACTAATACAGATTGGTATACTTGTTTCAGACTGACAACTACACATTTGGGAGCAAGGGAGATAAATCATCCTTTATGCTATCACCATTTGTTGATTTAATCTCTGAGAAATAGGCTCAGGTGTAAAACTGATAAAGCTTAAGCCATTACATGACTTTAAGGGCTATAATCACTCAATGAAACACAGATGTATATGCCACCAACCTAAAAGGCACAATCTGTTACAGCAGTTGTTGTGATGGTATGGAGCTAGTTAGCAATTTCTTTAAATGCACTACCATTTAAGCACATTTATGTGAAATAAGCAGACTGATGAGGGCCAAAATTCTATAGATCAATTGACATTCCTATCTTGTTTTGAACAAATTCCACAAGCTTGAAATCAGAGTTAGGCTTGTAGAAAAAAAGCGTTTTTGCTGAATGGCAATAGACTCATCCATTTTATTTTATCCTTTCAGGTATAATATTAAGTTGGGTTATAACCTTGGTGCCAACATATCATGAGTAAAAAGCACTCTGAAGGTGTAGATCATGGGTTCACAATGAAGCTGGTGAGTATGAAGCATTAGCTAATGCTGCATTGTTATAAAACCTGAACTGATGGACTATAAGACACTGTGCATGGAGATATCCAGTTATTAGCATCATTCAGCTAAAAAAACCCCAAGAAAGACAGGTTCAAGATGCCAGAATGAGTATTTCATTTTAATGAGATGACCCTGATGGGTTGACCCTCATACAAAGCATACGACTTAATACCCAAGACTTCATTTTTCTTTTAGCCTGAATTAGAGATGACCATGTACTATACCAACTTTTAAAACTTCTACCCTTATAAAATTCAGAATCGACAAGATCACTTTTATTGACACATAATACGTTCAAAATCCAGCTCCACTTGAAGTTCAGGATAAAACGTTGGTTGGCTTGAATGCTGCAAGATTATTAACAGATGGGTGTTCACCAATACACACAAGAAATTTGTTTCAAAGCGTATATGACAAGCAGAATCTAAACATATATTTATAATTAGCACCATTTATTACATGGATACATTAACACTGGACAGTGCTTTACAAATTGAAGTGTGGTTTCATCTTCCAGATTGACTCTACTGTAGAAGGCTTTTAGCTTCATTCTAAATCTGCCTTAAAACTGACTGTTTGTAAGGGCAAAGTTCACTTGTGTTTTGTCTCAGTGAAATGAACTCAGCAGAAATACTCTTGAACATGAAACTATTCAATTATGCCATAAATTTCAGCAGTAAGCTGTGTATAGAATCTGTTTAAGCAGTAGCGATTTC
Organism: Apteryx mantelli; assembly: GCF_036417845.1. NCBI lineage: Eukaryota > Metazoa > Chordata > Aves > Apterygiformes > Apterygidae > Apteryx > Apteryx mantelli. The sequence continues at coordinate 15,631,532 of NC_089984.1, forward strand.
TGTCCCTATTGTCAGGAATGTTCACTTTTTATGAGAACATAAAAAACACCTCAGAACACACATGCTGTACTGAAAGCATCAAGGAGTTTTGTGTGTTGAACCTGAAGCATCTGACAATGCTGGCCACTGACTCCAGAGAACAGACTATTAAAGTCTCCAACAGAAACCTACTTTAGGTGGCTAGGAATACTTGTGTCCCTGAGATAAGGAAATGCAATTACATCAGGTACTCTTCCTCTGATGCTGATCATTCAGTGGATTACATTTGAATGACTACTGCATGCAACTCATAATTGGATCATGATGCAGAGTCAGAGTCCTGATCGGTCATATAGTAAGATGGAAAAACAGCTCTTCAGTTTTAATCCAGTTTTAATGACCTTCATCAGTCATTGCAGTCTGGTGTCCTTCAGGCATCTCCTCATCTAGTAAAATTATTAATATAAGCAAAGTAAAAAAAAACAGTAATAAAAGAAAATGTAATTAAAAAATGCAGATATGACCGCCGAAATGAAAAGGAACAGGTTTGCCATCTAGCTGAAGTTCCTCATTATTTATAAAAAGCAAATTCAACTTACCTTTCGGCTTCAAAGTGAAATGAAAGAGAAGTTCTCAGAAGTCCTCTTTACATAGTGTGCTACTTGTTAAATGCCACTGTGCTGAAATGGAAACTGGATAAGTAGGGCAGGAATGAGTCCTATTTGATTTGCTTACACACTTGTTATGCAAATACTGAGAACAATATTAAGAGCTGAGACATTTCTTTTTTCTTTTATAAGAACAGAAAGCCAAATTTCTAATTTCTGTTCTTAATGGAGAAAAAACAATCTTGAACAGAACACACAAGTCCAGGTTTATATACTCACACAAAAGATACAGAATTTTAAAGATGCTATCAATAAATCTAACTGATATTATAACTACATTTTTCTTGTTTTAAAAGAGCAAAAACGACATGTGCTCACCAGTGACTTTCATAGAAGGAAAGGTACTCTTGTAAATCAGGGAAAGCACTGTTGCCTTCTGGATAAAGTCTGATCTGATAATCAGAATTCTAAACTTTGCTTCCCATCTCTATAGCCAGCCTAGTTGCCTTATCTTACCATGATTTCCCAGAAAGAGAGCTGTATGTATGCCTGATGTTTTTGCGAGCATCTGGTCTCTTTTGTGCGTAGCACTCACTTGCTCAGAGACAAATCCCAGGAAAATTTGGATATATGCACAAAATCCTCAAATGGACAACATTTTCAAGTGAAAAAAGAGGACTGACGTATGCTTTGGTCCTCTGGTTTCCCAGTGATAAAGACTGGGATGAGGTGACTAATTCCCTTCTGGATCCTGTGCCATCTGCCATAAGGATTCAGGTTTGATTCTAGCCTAGGTTTGTTTTGTGAACTTCAGCAAGTCAGCATATCAGTCCCTCACCTGCAAGATAGAAATACTGCTGCTCCTACTTCACAGTTTTTGTCTGTTTGGCCAATTTACACTGTGGTCATTTTGGAGATACTACTCATTTGCATTTGACTGAAACTACATAAATTTGTGTCGTGACCCCTAACTATATGGTTTCTTTCTACCTAGCAGAATTCACAGCTGCAAGCAAACATCTTTGGGCTCCTAGTTCAATAAATTAAAATCAACTGGCTGATCTAGCTAAGAGAAGTTACCAAAGAAAGAGGTATGCTTAGGATCCCCTAAACTTGGTCACCTAATTCCATTTCCATTCACAAGTGTGAGCCTCTTGCTGGAGTTAAAAGTGCCCAGCCTGGTCAGTCCTTCGTCACAAAAAACAGGGTAAGCAAATTGAGTGTCCCTTTAACCAAATGATTAGCTCTAACAATTGTTATAAAAGATATAGATTCAAATCATTCCTCCACCTGATGTGCAACAAGGATTTTAATGAAGGTTAAGTCATTTTATAAAACCTCTAATCACACCAGCTGAAACATCTACTTTTACAGTCCAGATGAAGTAGATGAAAAGAACTGGTGTTAAGTATGCAAGATGTGGGTTAGATAGTACCCTGCAGGTACCCTACCTTGGTTCTGAATCTTGCTGCGTCTTATGGAATGGCACAGACACCAAACAATTCAGCACAATCAATAAACAGGTAATTCTGTTTCTGAATGGCAGCAGAGCTCCAGGGTGTCTACAGTTCTGAGAAGTTTCTGCCGTTTCAAGATGAACTTAATGAATCTAGATTTCAGGAAGGAGTATTTTAAGTGATTAGTAGTCCGAGTTTTTGTGAATTTAGCTTATCAGAACAGGATGTCCTATAGATCCAGTTTCTACACAAGTCTGTAATAGTTGTAATGGTTAATACTATTTTGTTATATCATTGTTTATATATAAATTCATGCATATACATGCAACTTTAATATGCAAACAACTTTATATATCTTTGTAAATTATACTATTTCTTTCAGCTAACACAGTTTATACTTCAAAAAAATTATATAAGTATTGCAAACATTAAGCAGGGAAATTACTAAAACCCCACCAGCTACATATCTCTGTCCATTCAGGGAAGTGTGGCATGAGGAAAACATGGCCCGTAATGGCTTAAGATGTGTAAAAGCTTTATAAATTATTATCTTTTATCCAAACCTTCAAAGAAACATACATTTCAGCACAATTTTTCTACCATGAGTCAGATTATACTTGAACAATAGAAGCTGATAAGAGATCTAAAACATCATCCAACATCAGAGATTACTTATTCATTAGATTTACTTTCCTTTGTGAAGTGGCAGAGGTTTAAGGAGAAACAAATATACTAAAGAGTGAGGAAGAAAAAAAGCAAATATTTTTTCTGTAGGCTGGCATCACTGTTAAATAGCTCTGAGGCTCAATGTTCTGAAATTTATAGGTAAGTCCTTTGTGGTAACGCCTGAAGACCTTTAGGGAGGGGCAGCACCAGCAGAAACCATCCAGGGTACTTCAGTGTTTCATCAGGATCCAGATCCTTCTTTTTGTGGGAAGGCCATTAAGTAGAACAATAAGATTCCTTCTGATGACCTAGAAAGCATGAATTACACTGTTTTGTCAGTGCCAGCAAACCAAACCCAAACCCCACCATGGCCTCCTCAACTAGGAGCAAAGGAGAATTTTGGAAAAATGGAACCTGATTTTCAAAGACTCAGTGTACCAGAAAGACTGCTTCTTTAAATAGCAGCTGTGCATGCTGCCCTCAGAAAAGTAGTTTGAATACTAATAACTGTCAAGGTAGTTTCAAAACCGGAATCAATTTCTTTTATATAGCCTTCAAATCTCTAATTTTCTGAAAACAAGGTGAGCTCTCCATTTTCTTCAGCTCACCGTTTTGAAAAAGCTGATTACTAACAACTTTATCATAACCCAATCTGCATAAAGCTATATAGTACTCTTTCACATAAAATAGAGTGCTATATAGCCACACTAGTTTAGTTTAGCTGTCTGTGAGACATTAATCTTAAATGTGTCACTTTGCTGCAAGTTCCTGATATCAGCTATCTAGGTTTGTCCTTGACACAGCACTTGTGTGGTAAGCAGGCATGGTTGATTCTCCATGTTTGCCTGTTCAAAATGACAGTAATTTCCAATATTTGCCTAATATCTCCACTGTAACCTATCTGCTCTGCTGCTACTGGCATTAAAATAGTCCAGATTTAGGGGCCTATAGTCAGTTTTAAAAAGACTCATTAGCACCAGCTTAAGCCTTTGTCTGAAACATAGGGAACTAAACTTTGTCTCCTATTAAGTAATGAAGCAATCAAATGGGTGAGTGCTCCCCCTTCACCACCCCGGGTTAATTTTATTGAGAGAAATCAAAATAAAACACATGGGCAGGTAAACAGTCTCTCTGCCTTTAGAAAATACGAAACACTGATAAAATCACTTTTATACTAGTTAAAGTGCATTGATAGAGTGAAAAAAGTAGGGATGATAGCACATTATTTATGCTGTTAATAATGAAAGAATACAAGTTATGCTGTGGGCAGGGCTTAAAACATGCATTATTGCTATGAATTTCTAGACTCATACCACTTTAACTTGAGGATAAGCATCTAACAGGGAGAATGTAATGGCTACTGAGCTATATTTATGTTTATGAACAAACGCTGTACCAGTGAGGTGCTGTCAGCTTACTAATACACTGTCAGTTTTGGGGATGGATCCCAGGGCAGAGACTTCTAGGTCCAAGTGTAAGCAGGTGGATGGAGGAGGAGGAGGAACTGCTGAATACAGGTGATGAGACTCCCAAAGAGAGGACAGCAGTGATAGGAAACGGAGTTTGGAGGAGCTGATTTTAAGGGTTGGTTCCACCAGACCATACTGAACTGTCCTCGCCTAGCATTGTGCTTGCAAAGAACAGAAAACTTAAGCTTAAGAGAAAAAAAGAAGAGGAAGCCTTTAAGCAATTCAATTAAAATTTTTTTTCTTTTTCTGTTCCTATTTTCTGTGACAGGAAAGGCAAATTCCAACTATACTCATCAAGAAAAGGAGGGGCAATGTTTTTCAGAGCTTTTGTGAAAGGAGCAGGTATGGTTTTGTCCTGCCAAAAATACGTAACCTTAAAACTATTTTAACAGAAGAACTACTTGCCCTTTGTTTTCAGATTATATCTGTTTCCTTTTTTCTCATATACTTGAAGTAATTATTGTAAACCACAGATTCACATAGTGGCATGCTACAGAACTTGAGGAGCTTATTGTCTCTGTAAGTTACAATAACTGGGCTGAACAACTGAAAAAATGAATCGTTTAAGGGAAAGGAATATTGCAGTGTTATTAGAGCTTATTTCTTAGTTTGTGACACGGGAGATGATAGTTAACACTGCCTGTGTCTCTAGAAGGAACATATCTAAAGGCTCCTGTCAATGCAGAAGTTGAAAAGTACTGACTGAGTTTACACCTGCGGTAGATAACATGGGTCAAAAGTTACAGCTTTTTAGCTAGTGGAACTGGAAAGAATAGTTAAAGAATATTTAAGAATAATGAGGGAGTGGCAGGCATTCCTCTTATTTCAATCCACAGCAGATACCATATCTGACATGGTAGAGATTGAGGTGCCAAGAAACCAGGTGCAAGACTAAAGAGATGATCAAAAAAGCTAAATCATGAAGAACCAAGGGCAGTGAGGCTGAGCTCTGTTAGTACAGGTCCCTACCATCAAGGCGTTAGATAAGGTTGGAGAGGAGCCCCACTCGTGGAACAGCAATCCTGATCCTGAGGACTTATAATTGGACAAATTCCTATAGGCATCAACAGGAATCTCCCTGAGGAAAAAGCAGAGGTCCATAGTAGGTACAGACTTATGTTTTAGAATATAATATTTGAATGCTGAATACATGCTCACTGCAACCTCACATACATCCTTTTTGCAGCCTCCTGCAGCCAAACTGTGGGACATACATTCAGAAAGAACGTGAGATGTAAGGAAGGCCTGTCACAAAGACAGCCTGAAAGAAAAAAGAAGGGAATGTGAATAGTGACTTTGCTTTAATTTCTGCTCAGCCTTCCCCATCAGTAATTAAACTACAGTGTTCAGAGCAAAAGGTATGTTAAGCTCCATCATCACTGGCATGAAAAATCCTGAAACCTCATTGACCACTTATTGGCATAAGTCAAAGGTGCAGTTAAAATGAATTTAGAAAAAATAGCCCTGCTGCTCAACCTGACAGGTGGGATTTCCTTCTTTTTTCCAGCTCCTGAAATATGAGACCTTTCTGATGTTGTTTCTGGCCTAGAACTGTTTAGCAAAGATCTACCACAAACACTCCTGCATTCAGTGTCTGGACTAAAAAGGTGAAACTGCAGAGTGATCTCTTGAATTACATGAAAATGGTAGGCATGTTGTCAGACAAGTCACTTTAACCGAACCCTTTTTTCTATGCCTTAAAAAACAATGAAAGGAAATCAAATAGAGCACATTACAACAGCAGCAAGCTCTTCTTGCCTTCACTCTCTCTGCTCCGGCGTAACATGGCAGGTTTTAAAACCTGGTCTTCTTACAGAGTTTCTAAAATAACCTGCCATACTACAGGCCATAGTTGCTGCTGCAATTCCTTAGCATGGCAGGGCTGACCTTCATTCTGAGCTTTTCCCTGCAGTTCGAGGCAGGTCAAACACACTTTATAAATTATATATTTCATAGAACAAAATTCATTAAACAGAATTTTCCAAATATTTCTAAAGTGTCATGTTATTATCAGGGATTTAAAAAAAATGGGGGTAAGGAAATGTAATGGGGAAGGGAATGGGTTGTTTTTCAAGATGTCTTGTCAGTGCTTTTACTCTTCATGTTTCCAGCATAAAAATCACAGCTCAAGCTCCCCTGGAGATGTGTTCTAGTTAGAAAAGTGTTTGAATCCCAAACTGATTTTCTCTCCTGACTTTCTGAAAAATTGCTTGTGGAAACGTATCGATACATATAAAATCTCCAGCATTAACACTTAGGTAATTAAATATTATAAGGAGCACATATCTAAATAGCAGAGGATAACTTTTTTTTTTGCATGTAGATTTTACAACTGGAGAATAATGAAGCAACAGCTCCTTATGGTTAAATCTAAAGTCCTGCACATAGACTAGGCAAAGAGCCTGCCACAATGCCATTGCTCACCTTTGTGCCACAGCCTCACCTTCCTTACTTGTGATCACTTGGTTCAGCTTTTGCAGTTACTATGACAAAATGGTGTCATTAAAGACTGGCAGGACAGTTACTCTTCCCCTCCCCCTTCCCCTATTCTGTCTCCAGGTTTAGGGGAAAAAAACCCAAAAAACTGAATTGTATTCAGCTTCTGTCTCATCCTTTTAGAAAGAAACAAATAGAAATCCAGAAACAATCTCATTCTAACTTCACAACCTATGGATTTTGATCTCTTTTTAATTAATTAATCTCAAAATGATTTCCAAAAGGTCTGTACCTGTATCTTAGTTTCACAGCCAGGGAAATGAAAGCTTAGAAAAGTGCTTTCCTAAGATCATTGAGGAAGCTGGTGGTTTCCAAAGCATCAGTTCAGTTTTCTATCCTGTAGGCCATATTATCCACTTTTAAATTTCTTCCTCTGTCTTTCTTGCTAGGCATGTAGACCCGGTATGGGAATACTGCACAACAGTATAGAGGTAGTTGCTGGAACTTGTTCAACAACACAACAAAAACACCCATTGCAAAGTCAATGAGTAGTGTCATAATGGGGCAAATGCTGTCTTTTTTACCAGAAATAATGCAAAGGGTAACTACAGAGGTATCCTGCTGTGTTGTAGTTCCCATGGAGATGAACTGTACAGTGTCCCTCCTATTGAAAGTGGTAACAGGAAGCAATTTATGCTTGAACAGCCACTGGCCAAAATTACCTTGGAAACATATGCTTGTAATTCATATCTTTCCCCTTATAGACAGCCACCTGGCCCTTGCTGTCAATTTAAAATAAAGATAATCTAGCCTGCAGAGAGCAAAAAACCCTTCTAAGCTGTTATTATGTTATTATTGCTGGGAAATGGCCCATCTAATGTCTCACTGATAAGTGTTATAACATTTATATCCAAAAGCATTGTCAACATTTATTTTATTTGTGATTGAAATTCAAAGTCCTTCGGAAAAACTCATTATTGAAAACACATGGCACAAAATAGAGTTATACAGCAAAATAATAAACTCACCAAGCTGCTGTTCAGGTCTGATGGTCACAATAAAATGAAGCTGCTTTGCATCTTACTGTAGGGACCCCAACTGGTAATGAATTCCCAGGAAACGCCACATATTATGATTGTTATTGCTGTTATAAGCTGAAAATTAAGACAAAATAGGTATTATAGATTTTCATTTTGCACAGAACATTTCAGCAGATTGAACACCAGAATTCTGTATGCTTTAGCTAATTATGCTGTTGAAGAATATAGTATTTATTATACTGAATCTGTTTCTTCTGTAATGGCATATTTTAGATTCTAATTAGTGCACAAATATAGAGGTGAACTTTAGATCTTTCAGGTACTAGGAAGATATTATGTTTTTTTTGTTATTTTCAGTCACCATGAAAAGCATCTGCAGCTTCCGAGCATAAATTTCTGGGAGCTTCAAACTAGCTAAGTGGGGCATTGCTGTAATTTTGCTAATAACTAAGTTTTCAAAAGCCTTAGACTCAAACGGTTATCGATATTCTGAAAGGTCATGATACTTATACTCTTCAATTACAAGCCAACTCCCTCACTGAGTTCTCTGAAAGACTTTGCAAGCCAAACTCTTAATGAAAATACACGTGACTTGTTGAAATTTTTTGTATTTTCCTTTATGGTTAATAGTAATATTGAACCAAAGCTACTCATCTCTTAACAGAGATAATACAGAGGATATAATTGGAAAAAAGTTTATTTCATAGTGAGCACACAGGTAATTAAATAGGTTAAAAGTGAGAAAATTCCCTCATTACAGGTACAGCCTATTTCAAACCAAAGTAGCTTTGTTTGCAATCCATGTATTGCTTCAAGCTTATATTTTGAGATGCTCATTGAAGAATAAGGACTCATATTTCTACCGTCTTGACATAGTAAATAGGGCAATATTTGAGCAAAGAAATTCTTCACGCCCAAAACAGAAGCTTAGGGCCTATGCCTGGTGCCCTAATAAAAAGTATGACCTCTCCCACAAACATTTGCTATGCTTATCTCCTTAGATCATCATTGCTACAACTACACTCCATTATTATTTTATTATACATTATTATATATATTTATTATATGTATTATTATACCGTTATTACTGTTCCAGTCTGGGCTATACTGATGTCTTTTGTTCTGATAATAAAATGTGAAAATTGATACCTTGAATCAGAAAGATTAACACAATGAACCTAAGTACCATATATTTTCATTCATTTGTGAGGATTAGAAGACTGCTGCAACATAACTGAAATTCAAGCAGCTGAAACTATGGCATTTTAAATAGCACTGCTACATCAGATAGCATGTCTTCCTTGTTTGTTACTTTGAGTATTTCAGGAAAATATCCACGGGAAACAGAACAAAACAGTGGCAAATTCTTGGACTTTTTTTAAAAACATTAGAACACTTTTTTGCTGAAGAGAATGATTCAGGGAATGCTATATCATAAGACAGGAATATGTAACTTCCTTTAAGTCTAAAAAGTAACAGCAGCGCCTCTCAAATCTTCTAATTTCAACTGACCTTCAAAGGGAACTGGATACTTAACTGTCCTTTGGAAACCACCTTAGCTGCTGAGAAGAAAGATAAAAGAGAATAAGGAAAGGGAAAACTCAGAGGAAGAAGGTCTGAGGAACCAGTGGGAAGAGGTTCTTTTCTCTAATCAGATATTGAGAAGGGAAAAGGTGGGCTAGCCACTCTCGGAGCAGGATAACAGACACTGATACTTTCTTTATGCTGAGGCACAGCCCATTGCAACCTCTAGTTCAAGCTGCATTAGGAAACATTTCCAACTGTTTTCTTTCCACTCTGCAGTGTATTTTCTTTTTTTAGCTAGCTGATTAAAACCCCTTAGAGTTCATCTAGCAGATAAAAGCAAGGGACAGATAAAGACCCAAAGAAATAGAAAGAAAACAAAAGGGAACAAACAGAGCCCTAGAACCTCAAATTCCCTCTGGAGAGAATCGGGAGATCTTGAATATTGCTTAAGGCCAGTACAATCCAAAATAAAACTGTTTAGTAGGTTATTAAAGCACAGCAGACTGATTTTGAATTGCATGACAAATCAGAGAGAATGTTTAATAACCCTGAGAAATTTAATAACCATGGATGCCAACTACTTAACTAGTAAAATATGATTTTATTATTCCATGGGGGTCACTCCTTATAGCCTTTCTAGTGGTTTTATATGCTGTTTTGAAGCTTAAAAATTCTTTTCCTTAGTAAGACAAGAGAAACTAGAAAATTATTAATAATCATTTCAACTACCCTGCTGGATTTGATTTGCTTGTATTTTGGTTTGGCATTCACTGCTCTGATTTTAGCAATCATTTTATGAGTTTGGCACACAAAACCCCAGCCCTTGCATATCTAAGCAGCTCACTGCCTGGTTAAGGAACATCTGTTCTGCTGTTAGTGGGGCAATTTGAACCACAGCCTGGCCTACAGATTTCAGATCCATTCTGCTAAGCACAACCATGATAACTATATGCATACCAGTATGATAGACTATGTGTATCTCCATACTTTTTCCATCACAAATGCACAAATGGGAATTTCCTTCCAGTTTCTCTCAGATCCCAAAATACGTATGCATCATGCAGCTGCATACCCATTACCTCTGCTCAGTGTTATCTCTGCAGCAGTGCCTAAGGAAGCTATTACAGTCTGATGGCCTATCTCTGCTGTCCTGGGAATATAAGCAACAGCACAATTACAGATACCTTATTGTATTGACTGCTGTATTTTCATTCACTTCAGCAGACACATGAGATTCCAAACAAGTACCAAACTAAACCACACTGGTGTAGCTCAAGTGCCACAAGTACACTTAGGTTTATCTAAAGGCATAGACCTATAGTTTCAGATAAGTATGCTGTCACAGGAGTAGCTGTTGCCAAGCTAATGATCTTCTCAATTCTTTTGACTTTTTCTGCCTCTCTCCTGTCTCCTGAAGCTTTCAGTGGCTCCTCATGTCTGTCACCAGTCATATACTTGCCTGTTCCCTGAATATTCTTGCCTACATTCATGGGAGGGAGACAGGCCATAGCACTGCCTCTATCAAAGCTATGGTATCTTGCCATGCCCAGTTCACAGAGGGAATGAACTGCGACAGAGATTCACATCTGGATCACCAGTGGTTCACAGGAGGTAATATGCTTGTTTGTCAGGTGTTGCTGCCGAGTGGGAGCCAGCCTTTACAGGAGAGCTTCAAATGTTCTTAAAGTAGCCTCATGGCTTGTCTGTCTTACCAGAGTGTCCCAGGGATTCAAGCCAGAAAATAAGTACAGCACAGGTCTGGTCTTTCATAGCTGTGCCCTTTCAGAAGTGTCTTCATCCGCCCACAGGGCCGAACTGTGCAACTGCAGTTGTGTGCAAGTTGCACAATGGAAGAAATGCCTCAGGAGTGAAGAGAGGGTGCAGCCCATGAGTGTTAGGGTTCAATGGCACTTTGCACGGGTTTAGCTGCCTCCCTGTGATTCAGCTCTGCACAGAGCCCAGCCTGCTGAGTGCACAGAGCGCCCCTTTCGCAATGTCAGCCCATTTCCAGTTATCTTGGGTAATCATCTAAAGCTGAAGTGGATTTTAAGTGTTAACTTTTAAAAATTAGTTTTCAAAACCTACAGAAAATAATCAAGCTCCTGACTGTTGCAGTACTAGTGTTACCACAAATGGTGTATTGCTGTAATACGTATATGAAATCACGTGACTCAGCCCTGCTCTCCCACTCTGCTTTTCTTTTGGGCTTTTAATACTGATCTCCCCAAGAACCTGTTTCTCTAGCATCTATTTTTTCCAGCTATGTTTCCACACAAACAGGGCCCAAGTCTCTAAAAACTTCCACTTTTTATTCTTCTTTTACCTTCCCAAAGTAAGCATACTGTGCCAAAATAACAGAGATGAATGATGTAAACTATTATACTTTCCAACGACTCAGACAATTTGCTAGAATAAAGGCCAAATTCAGAACTCTTCCAACAGCATTAGACAAAGATAAACATCAGGGCAGCAGTATTCAGAAGCACTGAAAAAGCTGCCTGTAACATGAGACAGAGGGCAGAATATGATTTTAAGTGAACTGACATATAATACACTTAAGCATTGTAGACAACATTTGAAACATTTCTTAAATAGCTTTTACAACTGCTATTGTGTGATGAGCTTGCAACTTTTCTTGCTATACAGACTCCTGCTGCACTGTTCCTGACACTTGATCCTCATTTGTTAAAAAATACAGGTCCTGCCTTAAGATAGACTTCAAAACATGAGATAAAAAAGAAACTAACCATTTGTTTGTATAGGACTTTTCAGTTGAGAGCCTTTTAAGCTTTTTTCCACCTTCATCATGAAAGCTCAAAATGCACTTTGGTCTTGAAAATGAAAGCTGAGATTCTCCAAATGCTGGCAATTGCACTTTTAAGCTAAATACTGGGTATTAGAAAATGACAGCACACAGAGGGTAACCTGAGGCTTCAGGGTAATATTTGCTCTACTAGTCTTTGGTGCACAAACATAAGATCTATTTAGCATGCTTAGGAAGCACTGCTAGTACTCCCTTTTTCAACTTAGCTGCCAGGTGGCCCTAAACAAACAGAGGTCAAAGAGGTAAAAAGGTTTAAGCAAATACATAATTTCTTCCTCCTGCCTTTCTCCTTCCTAAATTTACCCTCTTTATCTTGCTTCTATGTATGCATATATCTGTGCAGGGAGGATGGAGAGGGTGTGAGGAGGATAGAAGGGTTAAAAGGTTGTGATCTACAAGCAAAGCTGCATTGACCCAACTACTTTTGAGTGGGACACCCTTGCACAGGTATCACTGAACCCTTAAAGTGCAAGGTAGGAGATAATCAAGACCAAAGTATTTATTAGAAATTATGATGCTTCGTAAGAGGTTTCAGGACTTCCAATTAAATTTGGTGAAGTGCCGTGCCCATCTCAGCTAAATAGGCTTGTAGTAGTGCAGCCTCTGTTCTTTTATAATCCTCAGGCATCTGTCTCAGCGTAAAAAATATGCTTGGGAATAATTCTTGGGGTGGGTGAAGGCTGCACAGAGCCTTTTCCTGTGCCTATTTGCAAGTACAAGGCAAAGGTGGCCAAAAGTTATTGTCCAGTGGTGCAGATGGCAGAAAGGGGAGGGATGCAGCCCAGACATCTTCCCCAAGACAGCTGGGCAAGCCTGACAGCGAAAGCTGCCAAAACGAGATCCCCAGTCTCTCATATTGGTTTGTGCCTAAAATTGAACTTTACCCCAAAACTAAGATTTAAGCAAAGGAATGGCTCAGCATTTTTCACTGCAGATGGAGAAGGTGGCTGCAGGACCAGATAGTTTAATCCCTCCTTCCCCTTCTCACTCCCTTTTGAGTGTCTCTGGAACTTTTTTTCAAATACAAGCCGCAAGATGGAGTGGGAGAATTAGGGATGTAAATAACTGAGACCTACCATGACCAAGTTGCTTGGCGAATCCAAATGACTGGGCAAATGAGAGACCAAAGGCAAAGCAACCCAGGAACAGAGGGCAGCTTCAGGGATTTGAATGCTGTGAGAGAATTTATATACTCACACGTTTTTTGCAGCTCTGTACTACTGATTTCTGTTAAGGCTGCAATGAAACACACAGAGATTCAGTCTCTGCTGCACTGCTGAGCTGATGCAAGCCCGTTTCCAAGAAGCCAAAAAATGTTAACATGTTCAGGCTCTCTGAAATCAGACATCTAAATGTGGGTTGACTATTTCTCTCACATTTTGTATACTTAGTCCCAAGTACACTCCAGCTGCTTAAAGTTTTATCTCTATTTAAACACTCTTCAGGGCTGGGAGAGGATGCCAGCCAGTTACAGGCAGTAGTATCTTCCTCCCACTGTAGCGCTGCCAGAAGCCTCTTGCAGGATTAACGCGCACGCTCAGCTCCACAGGATGAACTGTGCCACGAGCTGAATGCACAAACCAAACAGAGCGAAGAGCCAGCCCGGAAACAGCTCTCGCACTGTCTACCCTGAAGCACTGATCTGAACAACTCAAACTACTGATGTCTGAAGCACCACTGGGGTTACAGACCATAACAAGCGACATTAACTGCAAGTGCCTCAGGATAAAATCATTCCCTAGAGCTAATACAGAGGATCCAGTCATGCTGCAAATGCTCAGAGGTTTGCCAGAGAGCTTAAAAGAGACATGGGACCGCACTTAGGCTTCCAGGCTCTCCTGCACCCTTTCTCTTCCTGGAGATTACCGGCCAAGCTATAATCTGGGAATTACTTTTCTTCCCTTATGTCACCAGGTGCTGGGCCAGAGGGTACAGCCACTGTAGTTGTGCTGAAGCCACAGACTTCCTTGCGTAACACTTTTCCCTTGCACGCTTCACACGAGACCGGAGTACAGACCCAAGAAAGCAGTGCCTCCTTCCACAAGCAGGAAGCATGCCAGAACACAGGACACATTTCTCCTCTGCTCTGAGCATAAGTTGACCACCCCTTCCCCCCATATTTATGTAACATATAAAAAGTAAAGCAGCAAGCAGAAGTTGCTACTGAATGAAATCACTTCCTGTCTCCTCCTTGTAGTTCCAAATAAAAAATGCCACATGAAAAATAAAGAGAAGGAAAAGAGCTTTTCAGGAATTCTGCTTTTTCGGATGTGACAGAATAGCTGTTCCTAAGCCTGAAATTGTGCTGTGTCTTAGAAAGATAAATCCAGCAGCTGATTAACAAATGCTGCCCTCACCCTGAATTACTCCGAAGCTCTGTGGAGGTCATATTAGCACCAAATGAGATAGTTCTAATCAGTGGTATAACAGCAAATACAGATTAATTTGTAGTTCATGCAAAATGAAGTGGTCATCAGAGAAGCTGATTTAAGCCTCTTGGAAGCAAATAGAAAACACTTCCAAAGAAGAAGAAACGCGTCCCTAACATGTGGTGAGGAAGGTCAGAACTTAGGGCACATCTGATAGCACCTCACTGTCTGAGTTTAAAAGTTTCAAGTAGCAATACTTATTAATTTCCTACTTTCAGGTTTTGTTTCTGCCTTGTGGACTTTTGTCCAGTCTGAGAGGATCAGCTTGCCCTTCTGCAATGAGTTGCTGGAGCTCAGAGATTCTGGCACTGCTCCTTTGCGTAGTGGTTCTGGACATGTAATTTGCACATACTAATTTTTTTCTCACTGTGAAGGCCTTTGAACATCAGTCATTGGGTGCTGCTGAGCTGATCTTCATGCAGGACAACTGGATGGTTCAGGTGATTGACAGTGGGAAACAGAACCATTCACATCTGCAAAATATTATTCCAAATCATGTTCAAATCAGCAACTAGGTCACTGCAATCTACTGGCTGACCCACTGTGGGCATAATACATCACCACTCTTAGTCCAGCTCCAAATTAAATGGTCACAAAAAATAGCACAGTGTTTTTGGAGACAGTCTCAAAGTAGAGTTAAAGTTTTCATTCATTCAAAATGAATGTACGGGAGACTAAATTACCACTGAGTCCTAAACCTGGAAGCACAACAGGACTGTACTTACTCTCTAGAGTGTCTCTTTCATGTCCTAAATCAACCCAAATCTGTCTTTTAAATATTGCAGCATATCCTGCATTTTCATATAATAAATATTCATTAAAAACTCTCAGGCAAACTTTTAAAACCTCTTGTTTTCATAGCTGCAGGACACCAATTTTTGAAGAAAAGGCATACAGTTCACTTGAGAATTGCAGATGTGTTTCCAGTAATGACAAGGTAAATATGATGCAGATCAGCAGATGTATCATACTCTAGAAAATTCATACCCTCCACCAACTCCAATAATTACTTTTCTACTGTACCTGTATGACCTGCTGTATAGAAAAGAAATGTCATTACTTACACAGGTAGACACAGTATTAGGCAGTGAAAATAACAGCTATAAAACAGATAAGTTGGGCAGATGAAGCAGATGGATACTGCCTAAAACGTCTCTTTCGTGACATGGCATTAAACTGTTGTAACTTCAGAGCTGTCTTAAACTAAACTAAGACAAGACTGTATTTTACACTTCATTTTACACTTTACACTACTCCTGGAGAATATACCGAAGGCTCAGTTTCTTCACATTGCATATGCAGCCTCTTTGTAGAGTTAGGTGAGAGCTTACTCTCTGGCCAAACGTAAAAACCCTACTGTTTATTGTGAGCAGACATGACAACCATCAAATATGCTGCCAGTGTCCTTTCTATTTTAGCTGTGAAGTTGATCACGTAGTCTAGATATTTTATACAACAGCATTTAGCTTTGCCTCAAAGAAAGAGAAAAAGGATGAGAAGACGACTTGCCTCTTACCTGTGCTTGTGTACTTGCAGGTGTGCTGGAAGCACAGCCAAGGCCTTCCAGAAACACTTCAGGAGAAGGAGGGGCTCACAACCTACCTCTCACAGGAGCACGAAGAGTGGAAAAGTTAGATTCAGATGGACCTTCCTATGTTTCAGTTTGTGCCTGTAGCCTCTTCTCCTGTCACTGGGCACCACTGAAAAGAGTTTGGCCCTGCCCTTCTTACACCCTCCCTTCAGATATTTAAACACATTGATAAGATCCCCGAGAGTTTTCTTCTCCAGGCTAAGCAATCTCAGCTCTCTCGGCCTTTCCTCATATGAGAGATGCTCCAGTGCCTTCATCATCTTAGCAGCCCTTTGCTGGACTTGCTCCAGTACCTCCATCTCTTTCTTTTACTGGGGAGCCCAGAACTGGACCCAGCACTCCAGACATGTCTCACCTGTGCCAAGCAGACGGGAAAGATCACCTCCCTCGACCTCCCAGCAATGCTCTTCCTAATGCAGACCAGGATGCCATTGGCCTTCTTTGTCGCAAGGGCACATTGCTGCCTCATGGTCAATTTGGTGTCCACCAGGATCCCCAGGGCCTTTTCTGCAAAGCTGCTCTCCAGCCAGTCGGCCCCCAGCCTGTATTTATTTATTAAAAATTATCTATTATATTACATAAACTAATTTCAAAATGCCCTATCTTCAGTAAACATTTCCATGTTTTTAAATGCATAAAATTTACTTTGGTTCATATTTTAACTTCAACAGCTCATGAACTATAGTTTAAGCCAATAGGCCAGACCATGCACTAGGTCACATGAACAGGAAGACACATTTCAAATGCTGGTTGGCACCCTGTCAGGGTGATATGCTTAAGAAGTGTATAATGCAGACATGAGGTCCTCAGCACCAAGTGCTTTGCTGTACAGATATATTCCCATCAGTCCACACTACTTGCCAATGCAGACACAGTCCTTCTCTCTGTTGGGGTGCTTAGCTTTAAAGTCATCTTAAACTAAGTGAAAGAGGAATGGAAAATCTTTTGTCGTTCTCTAGTCAAAACCTTAAAGTTTGCATGAAAACCTTTCTCAGTTGCCAAACTTTGCAATTTGAATGTAGACAAAAATCCTGGTATTTGGCATCACTATCATGGTATTCATCTGTTCCTTCTTAATCCAATCCGTAGTTCACCTCTTTGTAGTTCATTTTAGTTGAAAGTAGCTCCCATCAAGAAAATCATAAAAGCCTATGGTATCACTTCTCTCACATTTAGGACCTATTTCTATGAATAAGGCCTTTTGCTGTTTTTTCGCATAAGCTAAATTGTACATGGAGTAAATTTCACCATCAGGTTCTTGGGTTTAATTTCTCTTTTGTGTTGCATTTAAATCCTTATCTGCATCTCCTGTATTTCAAACAATGTTTATAGATTGTCAAAAAAGATTTCCTCTTCTTTTGTGAAATACACTCCTCTCTTCAGTCAAAACAGCAAGAACAAGGAGTAGTGCCTGAACAGCTTCATCCAGCCTCTGACTGTATCTCATGTACATCTGATGTATGAAAATCAGAAGAGAACCAACCAAGCTTATAAGAACTTGAAAATCTCAAGGTGTAATGAAAATACCTAACAGAAACAGTCATCTACCTCATCATGCTGCAAAACCATTTTAATGCTTTCTTCCTTGTATGTTGAAATTTAAAGGATTTCTCTTTATGCTGAAAGAACCATACAGAATTCCAGTTTGAGACAAATCCTAAACCCTCCAGCTATTGCATCTCTCTTGGGACTCTTCTCTCCACAGCTATCAGGATTACTGAGTATCTAAAATTAGATAAAGTATTTCTCAAGATAGCATCTCCACTAGCAGCAAACACTCATATCTTGAATTACAAAAGATTTAAGTGCTTTTAAGTAGTCATGATCTGACTGCTTCCCATTCCCATTCCTTTCAGAGCTTGTATATTAATAAGATACATTTCTTCCTCAGTATTACACCTCGGAGCTGAATTACTCTTGGATCCCAGAACTGCAATACTTTGCTGCCCTCTCTGAGCGGGAGAACAATAACAGGCAATAACATCACAAGGTAAAAGCTCTGTACAACATGTTGACAATTTGCACCATAGTAATTATCCTTGATTTTAATATGAGGGTCAAATTTGAGACAATCGTGTCTAATGTAGCTTGTGTTTAACTGAAAAAAAAACCAAAATTAAACTACCACAAACATCAGCTGACATAAATTTTTAGCGTTAATGAGGCACACACTTAAGTCAATTGGCCTGATGTTCTCCCAGTTCCACCAGTCAAATTAAAATCAAAAACAAGTCCAAGGAGTCCATTGGAGTAAGGAGAGAAAACCAAATCCAGCATGAATTTTGAAACTCCCTTCAATTACTTCTTTTTGTTTTAAGCCTCACAAAAGATTACCCATGGACAGTAGCCTGTCCTGTCATGTTCCATTTGATAAAGTACAATAAAAAGTATAATCACTAGCATATTACTGGGAGAACATTATCATTAAAAAGCAGAGTTTAAAAAGTGCCACTTCTCTATATACTTCTCTGTGCTGCTTCCTTTAAATTCACATCAAAATCAACTGTATATAGTAAAATAAAATAAGGAAAGGTTTTTAGCTAACCAGATTAACCTGAATACAAACCTGAATCCAAGTTTATATTTCTTATTCAGTTTTATGGACTCAAGCCAGTTCTTCCCATCCCTCTGATGGTTTCTTTTTGCTGGATTTTTTAAAATATTATGCTAATTACCGAGTAGCAGGAAAGTTGATGTCTCTGCTCTCTCCCATGAAGGCAGCTAAACAACGCTCATAATATTGGCCCAATAAAAGAAAACCTGAAAACTAAATGTTAAACTCTCAGAGAAGTCATCTCACTGGAGAGATTCCCCTTCACACATACCTTTGTTTTTGCCTGCATTCCTCTCCTCCAGGGGGTAATATGCAAGTACCTCCAAAGTTTTCCAACTTGACCACCCCAGTCCTTTATTCTAGGAGAGGTGAACCGCCTGTTTGCCTTTTGCAAATTACTTTTTGCAATTACATTTTGCAGCAGGGTTTCCTAGTAGCAAAATGACTCTCCAAAGAGATCAATGATAATTTTCAACAACAATGGTTTTTGATAAAAAAGCAAAATATTCCAAATTTCTCAAAATCTTAGGGAGCTGAAATATATAAAAAAAGATTTTGCAATCTATATGCATATTTAGAGGAGATTGAGAAACCTACATGGAGAATTACTGTAGATGCAATGACAGAGTCCTTGTGTCCCAAGACTAACACAGTTGTGGAGTTTATCAACAGAGAGATCAGAATTAGACTCTAAAAGATGCAATGAAACTTCTTTTATATTTAGGAGGTAGCTAGTTCTGAAAGTGATGTAGGAGCTATTATTTCAAGACATAAATCTCACAAATTTCTTTTGTTCCTCCACAAAAAGTGCTGTAGGACATGATTCACCCAATGCAGATTACAACAGGGAAGGGCTCCTGGAAGGGGCATCAGGCAGTCTTCGTTCCAAACCTAGTCTTAGAGGTGACAGCTCTGAGTCATTAACCCTGGAGACCAAGAAGCTGACAGGACAGGGCAACCCTGCTAAATTCAAATACTAGGGAGACTGCTCCTCAAAAGCAATTATTATGTTTATACAGAGAATACCAGGGGGCAGAATGCCATTAGACTGACAGATCACATCTTGCTAGCATTCCTCCTTGTAAACTTGCAATGCTCCAGTAGGGCAACTATCAAAAGTCCTTTCTAACCTGTTTATCTGCACCTGAAAGAGTTGCATGGCCTCAGTATGGTCAAATACTTAACACTGCAAAAGACAGTACTACTTACCAACACCTTTACTTGATCAGTACACAGAGAAACTCCATTGCACCACTGGCTTTCCTGACAGCCAGCATAACAGAATGTAGTAGAAAACAAATGTAAACTTGCTGGATTTTTACCTTGAGGACAAGCCTGCTGAGACCCCTCCCCAAAAAGGGAAGAAATTAAAAAAAAAGACCAAACTGACCACATTTCTACTAAAATTTGTAATTCTCTGCTTTATTTTGGGAAGAGGTGGTTTACTGCCTTATCTCTCTCTATCTTACGCAATCCTAACTATTGCCTAACTCAAACTTGTCACCACTATTTATGGGTATGTGCATATGGCATTCTGGGAGAAAGCCCTTTGATCTTTGACTAGCCTTGGACAGATGTTAGCTATGTTACAGTATAACTGAACAACCAAAAAATCAGAACACCTGCAGGCACTGAACATTTTGACTGTAAGATTCTTCCCCTTTATTCAGTCAATGGATCCGTTTTTGAATAACCTAGGAGAGGGAAGGCTATTTGACTGGGGTCCTGCTTGACCCCAGTGACTGCCTTCCCTGCAATGTGCTCTGAATTATCCCTGGAAAACCCTTGGCCAACTCAAACCTACCCATTTATCTTTAAAAATAGGAGGTGAGATTTAAAGAAACAACATGGGGTGAAGGAATAAAACTTTAAACCTTTAAGTAAATTTTTTAATGCTTGTCTTCCTATAATGCTAGCCACACAGCTACTGATTAGACTAGACTTTCCAGTGCAGCTTGTATTGTACAGCTGGTTAAGGTACCATCGTGTGGACACAAAAAGTACAGTGGCGGGAATAGTGTGTGTGTGGGAAAATTGCCATGGGTAGCTCTGTGAAATGAATAACAAAATTTAATGCTGAGGAAGGTGACTCTGACAATTCTGCCAGCAGGAAACTTTCTTACCCAGAGAAAGCTCTGCTAGACAGCTCCAGCTGCAAAAATCAATCCAAATTCTCCATCCCTGTGGCAGAGGCAAGACTGATTTTGTTCCCAACATCCTACTTCTGGGGCTGTTGTTCTCTGACTTGGAATCAGACTGAGATGCTATAGCTGGTCAGGCTGCCTCTACACCTCTTCCCTTCAGGAGACAGAATGAGTTTAACCTCAGTAAAATAAAATTAAAAAATCAGCTCAGAACAGTTATTATTTGTCAGCCATGATTTGATAAAAACATTGTAGAGCCAAGATCATTAAATACAGATTTAGAATTAGAGATCTATTTCTTTAAATAGGAACCTGACCCTTGCTATTTTGGCCAAGAACCAGAACATGGTATCAATATGTTGTCAACACATGGCATGCAGGGCTCATCTTATAACCTTGCAACCCACAAAAATGTCTGGTCTATATTTCCTTCCTGAACTTCTCTGAAGGTACTTTGCCTTTAAATGTGGAAGCACAAAATATATGGGGACATCAGCAATTTCCATGTCCCTAGTTCTCACTAGCTCAAGACATGAAACAGTATTGTGGGAAGCATTTTATTGAAATGTAGTTTATCACATGGTAGAAATTTTACTCATCTGTGCTAAAGCAGCATGTTTATATGTAGTATCTAAAACCACAGGGCTCCTGTAAATTCCTGAATCAAATGACAAATAAAAATCATAAGGGCAGGTGGCATAGTATTCAGAAATTATTAAATGTTTCCCTTCACTGGATTTGTAATTCCATCTTCTACCTCCTTATTGCAGCCTTCCCTTCCTCCAGAATTATTTGGTTCTCCTTATTCCCAGTTTGAGTATTTAGTTCCTCATTATTTAGATTTTTAAATATACCTTCGGTCTACACACCACTCATTCTGAGGAACGGTCTTTTCTTACATCTGGCTGCTCTTTGTTATATGGTGTAGCTCTCTGAAGAATCCCTCGGAGAAGTGAGTAGCCCAACACGTGAGAACACTTGGCTTTTGAAGTCAGCATTGCCTTTGGAGACATCAGCTTTGAGTATTCTTCACCAGCAGCAATATCATACGTGAAAAACAGAAGTGGGAACCACATCCAATTATTTTCATCACAGCATAGCAGGGTGACAGCTTCTAGAAGCTTGCAAAAGAATATATGGCTAAAGCAGTGGATTGAGATGCACAGCAAGCTCATGGATTCTCTTTGATGTCAGATCAACAGAGCGCTCTTATCTCCAAACCAGGAGTTTAAAAAGTATTTCAGACTTTTCATTGAGACGAGTAGAGGTTGGATTAAAGAGCTTTGAAGAACAAAACCCTAGGAATAACTTTGTTTCAGAAAAATCTCAGACCAGGCATTATGGGGCAACATTGTTAATAGGCGTTCATATAGTGAGTTTAATTAGAGCCCATAGCCAGACACGGATGCTGTCCTGTGAAGGATCTTTTTCTTCTGAATGAGTAGTAATTTATTCCTTGCCTGTGTAACCTACCATGCATCCATCCTTCTGCACAGCAAGTATAGAGCAGAGCTGAAGCTCTTCATCTATTTCTTTTCACTTGTCAACCTGCCCCAGAGACTATGTGGCTGAATAGTTGCTTCCTGTGTTGGGCTGATAGCTTGATTCAATACTCATTAATGATAAAAAGTAACTTTGGATCTCCTGTGCCCACTGTATGTGTTAGGAGCAAGGTGAGAGTATCATCTGCTCATTAGGGAGTAGAGGATTTATACAGCAGGACACACTAGGAGCAATGCCATAGCAATAACACAGATAAATAGGAATAGCACTGTAATATGCAGTCTCACCCTTTTTTCACGGCAGAAGGCAGATATGACAGCATAAGCATCAGCATGTATAATACTCTGAGCTCATTTTGTTGGAGTATATCTATAAATATAATTACAATCTAAACAAGCAGATTCCAGCAATAGTTCCTAGTGTGCATTAATGAGATCAGAATCAGATATTCTTTTATTTATTTTTCTGTCATATGCCAGACAGCTCTCTTACTGCTTCTATAAAGACTATATGCTCAGGCTATTTTATACCACCTACCTCTCCTGCAAACTTTAAATGATTGCACTCTAGTCTGGACTTAAGCTTATTAACCAACAGCTCTTTCTGTTCATTATTAAAAATGGACTCTGCAGAGGTGCCAGTCTATACTTTGAAGTTTGCAAGCCTGAGCATATAGTCTTTACAGAAGAGAATCAGATAAGAACAATTAACAATCCTGAGCTAAAAAAGGCAAAATTCCATCTCTCAAGCCAATAATACCTCCTTTGTGACTTAATAGCAGTGATAGTAATTCTGACTTCTGAGTGTCCAGAGAGGATTTGATATCTAATTTCAAATGAATACCCCCTGTCACAACTTTGATAGAAGTGGTAAACTATCAATAAGTTGTAATACTTTGTTATACCCAAGGAATGTTGTCTTTAAATATTTAATTATATTTTAGAAATCTAAAAACATGTATGTGCAGTGAGACAGACAGAGGTGAAAGGTGAATGTACTGAGCGATCTCTCTGTTCTTCATCCAGATACTCTTTGGAAGTTTGCATCTCCCTTACTCAGTCTCCTCCTCCGCTGTTAAACCTGTTGGACTTCTTCATTCACATCTCTAAAAGTTTATCTATGTGAGAAAAATGATTGGCATTTCTGTAATCAGCTGTTGTGCTTTACCTATATTATAACATTTTACAATAAAGTCAAACAACTTCTGTCTTCACCCTCACAGAGATGTAAGGGGGCTCACCTTATACATTTGTAATGTGTCTGCGTGTGGGTGATCCATCGCTCAGGAAAAGTTTTTATATAGCTAGCAGGCCACTTTTTACCCAACTTTGTTTGACTTCTGAAAAAAATGCATTACTTAGTGAAACTGGAAAACTAAGAACAGTGTAAAACCATGGCATATTAAAAAATCTTAATATTAGAGAGCAGCTACAACCTTGTCCCAAGTATCAGAAGACTGAGGGAGCTAGAAAGACAGAGAACCACAAGACTTCACATTTTTCTTCTGCTCCAGCCCACCCACATACAAAGAAAATTACAGTGTTTCATGCAAAACCACAGTTTACATCCTGATATTTGCTAGAAATCAATTGCATCATACTAAAACTGTTAAGATCAGGTACTTACATGGGCATAGGCTTTCAAACTGTTTGGTGCTATCTTGCTCTGTGCAAGAAGTGGTTAAGTCCTGCCATCAAAAAGTCACAAAACAAAAATAAATGTCAGCCACGCCAAGTTCAGAGCATACAAGCTAACTATTGGGCTACTGAACAAAGTGGGATTCCTGCCCTTCATTCATCTGGGAGGACCAGGAACGTTCCTTGCTCTTTTCTTTTGCTTTCCCTTCAGCCACTCCTAAATGAAACATGTACTGAAAGGGGTTTTGGTTCAGCAGAGAATCAAAATAACTCTATGCTTATTTTCTGTTCAGAGTGCTTCACACACAGGTCTTTTCTTGATACTTAGGGGCTCATAAAACACCATCTCTGATTTCAAGCTTTTTGCTTTAGCTAGGGAAGAAAATGTAGAATGCCATTTTTGCCAAAATAGGACGAATTGTTCATGTTTGTTTATTGATCAGTCACTAAAGAATTCTAGACAGTTTTATTCATGTTGCAACATAAATTTGTAAAGTACAGGCCTCCTCAAGCATGCAAAAGCTGACATTCACATATAGTTGAAGTATGAGAATATCAGAAGACACTTTGCTTCTCAATTAAAGCGCACATGGAGAAACTTTATGAAGACTGAACAGATAAGCACCCTGATAAGAATCCTGCATAGATTTGGTAATACGAGATAGAGTCTTTGTGCTCTGAAAATTCTTTAATATACTCAGTGAAGCTTGCAAAGCATGGGGTAGTTACTGAGATTAACTACTCAAATTATGGGGCCAATAAAATACCAACTTTTTTTTAATGATTTTCCTTATGTTTCAGTGGGATTTTGCCTTTCTGCATTGAATATTAATGATTCTAAGACAAGATTCAAAGTCAACAATAGAGTCTTCAGGACCATGCACCGCTGGTCCAGAAGTACTCAACAGGGGAAATATGCTAACTACGCAAGTCAAAGCACAGTCGATAATGAATCAAGTGGCCTGTAAGTGACCTCTGGTGGACAAGAAGAAGAGTGTCAAATTTGTTTGCTTTATATTTCTTAGGAGAGTAGCTTAGCAATTAAATGCTTTACATCCATTCAGTTGAATTTTTATCTAATATTATACAATAATCAAAGCAAATTTTCACTGAACCAGATTTTTTAATGCAAAGATTGGAAACTAATAAGGGAATGGTAATGTGTTGTTGAATCATAAACTTTAGAAGGCTTTGTAACATGAGAGATTCTTGACCGTTACATGTATTAACATTATGCCATTAATAAAGTGAAAGAAATTCAATTTGTCAGGTGATATAAAACCCACAAGCAATTTCAAAGGGAATACAGTGGTCCTTTGAGCACCTATCCGTCACCCCCAAAAGCACAAGCTCATTGCAGATAGGGGGAGGTGGTGGAATCCAGTGCTTTCAGCATACACAAGCTGTTGATCAGCCCCCGTACTAAATCATAAGAACCTTTATAGCAACGTACTAAAACACAGAATATCCCTACGGACCTCATCCTATTCTCAACTGTATGTCTTTGAAAAGAACTGTAAGCTTCAGAGCTCATTTTGATCTCATGGCCTGAAAAGGCTTACCACACTAGGTGTTGGGGCCCATGTCTGCACAGTGCGTCTGGTCTTAGAGATCACGAATTTGTGCGGATCCATGCAAGCCTGCAAACTCCCTTTGGATCATGGGGCTTGCTTGCCCTTCCTTCTGGCTCCTGCCTGCCTACTGGAGCTAAAATTCCAGCAGGGAAATTCCTTGCAGGGGTCTAACAACAGACCCAAGGAGATAGTTCGCTCTACAAAAATAACACAGGGAAATTGTTCCCAAGGAAAACTAGCCTGTCTTGGCAACAGTTGTCTTGGCAACAAAGTCTCCCCACACAGGATCATGGCCATCGATCTGTGGAAACCAATCCATGAGTCATTTTTTTTAGAGACTGGAGGGCTACGGAAGAGAGATGCAGAGCCCCCGACTATTTGGCCTTTTGTCCTAGCTCACGGTAAAAGGGAACTCCCAAGAGCCAGAGAGGCTAACTGAAATTCTGCCTCCTGAACACAGATTTAGGACATATTAATTACAAGGCATATTAATAGGTAGCCTCCTTACAGACACTTATTTTAGCTAGTCACATTAAGGACATTTTATCAGGAGAGGAAAACTGTACCGGAAAATCACATCAGAATTTAAGTCAACACAGCCATGACAGTACTAGGCAGAGCACAGATAAAAATGGCATAGCATATTTCTGTCTAAGTAGCTCTTCAGAAGATGGTGAGTGAAAGCTTCGAAGAGCTGTACAGCTTTCAATTTCATATCTTACATAAGGGCGACACAGGCATTCATCAGGGCCAGTACTGCTCCAAGAAGGCTGTGCGTGCACTTGTAAAGGTGCAGTCCCAGACCTGAGGCTAAATGAACCCTGCGGCATACATCAGGGAGCTTGAACTGCGACTTTTTGCCTTGGACAATGTTCCCTGTTCAGCTTTCCCTGACTCTGTGCAACAACTTGATTGCTCTTTCTGCTAAGTAGCATTACTACAAATCAATGTCACTTCAGGACAAATTACATGCTACATTAATTGCTGCTCCTTCCCCTGCACAGCATACGCCTGGCGCTCACTGATTAAAATGGATAGCAATGCAGGAGTCAAAACATCCCATTTTGACCACCTGCATGCTGGGCACAAAGCCTCCTGTGCTGCTCTTTCATGATGCTCCCACCTTTGTGGGACTCAAGAACAGTGTGCCTCAAAGCCTTTTGGAAATTTCTGAAGTCTTCCACAAGATGGGCCTCACTTCGACACAAACGCAGTCGCTGCCCGTTCCAGGACAGGGCCTGCAGGGATTGCTACCGCTCCTTCACGAGGAAGATGAGCAGCCCTTCTCCCTTCGGCTGCAGCTCTGGCCTTCCCCAGAGGGCCCTCAGCCTGCGCTGCCAGGAAATCCTACCTCCCGGGCAAAGGAACGAAACAGAAAACAGCCATTTCATTTCCACGTCATCGTTATTCCCGAACTGTCTCTTGCAAAGGGCGTATGTGACAGGAGACTCTGGGCAACTGAAGAACGAACATCAAACCAGTGACGAGCAGAAACTTAACCAACAGCCACAATGTGAAATCGGGCAGCTAGAAAAAACAAGACAAATATATGAGTCCATACAGGCTCAGAAGGGCCAGTGTGAGCAGGGCTGCATCAGAATATCTGGCTCTGAAAAAGCTGATTTTCAGCAGGTTGTCAGAAATTGATCTGACCTGAAAGAAGCATTCCTGTTTCAGAAAATGTGGCTTTTCGATAAACTTATTTTCTCACAGTTTTTTCTACTTCTTTCATATAAAAGATGCCAATCTACACATACTATTATTAATGTGGTCATGAATATTTGGACTCGTGCATTTTCATTTAGAAGGAACGAAAAAAAAATTATTAGAAGATAGCACAACAATTGCATGTATTAATATTTACACAAGAAGATTTGAAGTAGAAAATGCTTGCCATCAGTTTACACTTCTCTTTCCATTACTTGCACAGTAAACTCAAACATAATAAACATTTCAGAAGGCTGTTCAACAGGTAGACTCCCAGAGACTTTCAAGGAGGGGAAAAAGCATCTCAGGCAATAAATCACAGACCCTGAAAATTGCATAATAAATACTTGGAGATATGTAAAATCCCACTTCATATAACCTAAAGTAGTAAACAACTTGAAAAAATGAGCTTAGACATAAAAATTATGAACTGATTGCAAATCAGCTGCAAACACATAAAAGGCCTATATTTGTTGAAATACATTATTCATAATGAATAATTTGAGTAGTAGTTGTAGTTACGCAATTTATATTGCATAAACTTAAGTAAACACTTGTAACCAAACGCTGATTTAAAGAATTAATGAGCAATCTCTAAATAAAATTCTTATACTAAATAAATCCCTCCCTGATTTGCAAAGACATATGTTTCCTTTAGCACACATTCCAAGATTTCTATTAACAGTTAAGTGCTGTATAGCTGGGATACTAACGAACAGTTTAAGCCTGATGAATCTCTTGCTACACAGGACTGGTTGGAGGAAGGGGAAAGTATACAAAAAGTATTGTTTTTGAGAAGTTCTTAAAATGTTTGAGGTTCAGCAGCAACATGACCTAACTGCATATTTACTCTAAACAACTACATTTCTTCTCTAGGACCAATATTTTCAGAATTTTTAGTCAACAGATTAAGAGAAGGAGAAATGCACTTCATCTCTACCAAGGCCACTTCCATTGCTGCACTCTTTGGACATCAGATTTAGAAATGGACATCTCAAGTTATGAAGCACTGCAAAGTAATGTTGCGTATCTGCTCATTTTAAGTTGATGTACGATACTGGCAGCTTTATTTATCAAGCCTTTCTGTAACTATCTATAAGCGATTGGGAACTTCAGATTTCACAGGTCTTTTAGTCATCTGTCTCAAAAACTTCTTCTATGTGATCTACCAGAACAATGGAATTTTCAATAAATTTTTTTTTAACAAGAAAACAGTTAGGTATTATTACCAGTCAGATGGATATGTGAACAAGTACAAAAGAAGGAATTTTTTTCTGCACCTAGGATCTCCTTTTCTTCTGGATTCCTCCTTCCCATTCCTGCCTGACAAGCCATCTCCAGTACGGGCACAGAAAAAGAGTGCCCATGTACCCAGGTCTCTAAGCAACTGTGCTTGCATCTCAATGCACAGCTTCTCTGAACTCAGTGCTAGCAGAAAAGCATGAAGATTGGGCTTGATTTGCACTAACTGCACTAACTCTGGACTAAGCTTGTATATTTATGGAGATTATTAGGTCAAACACAAACAAGCTGTGCTGAGAGTACACAAGATTTATTTAGTGAATAACTAATCCGTATTTATGAATCCTGAATAAAATCAATACAATAAAACAATAGCTAGCATCACTCACAATGATGTGCGACCTTGCTAACTCTTGCACTGAAATTGAATTGCATGACCTTTACAGAAGTTACCAAATAATCCACATCTGTAAACTTTAAGGTACTTTTCAAATATGTGTATTGCCATGCCAAATCCATTTCCATGCCATTCCAGTAATCACTCACTATTTTCTGGTGTTCTACAAGATGCTATCCGGTTATTATGTAATTTCTGATACAGCTCAAAAGCCTTAAGATGAATAATTTAGCTCCAATTTAGCTCAATACTTAAATTAAGTAACAGGAAGCCTGGTTAATTATCCATCTGGTAAATGGGAGTATTAGCTTGTTTACAGCTTGTTTAACACTGTAAACCAGATGCTTTTGAACTGTTGGAGATAATGGTGGTATTATTAGGGGAATGTCTAAAAATGAAGAAAAAAACCCCCAAATTATTGCTGCCAATAATTATTACCTAAAATAATTATTACCCAAACAGAGGGAAGAGCTAGTCTGGCTTTAGCAGTTAACTGACTTTTTGAAAATGGAGTTAATTAAAGCACATGTGGGGCTTGGACAAAAGTTAAGGCACTGTAAAGTTTCCCATTGACTTTTGGGGATATAAGCATATGTCAGAGATAATATTGAACTAAACAACAAATCAAACACCCAAAATTTGCACAGAAATGAAAGACTTACAATAGCTGCTGCAATACAGTAGCTCACATCACCTGCTTTCCACTAAGATTTTACCTGCTCTCTTGTATTCACTTTGGCACACAGAAACATGAACTGTACAGATAATTTCTTGTTATGTTTTCACTTATTCATCCTCTTTATTTCATTAATACTTTTAAGGTTCTTAAAGGTTTTGGAATATTTTCACAGCTTGGTCAGGAGGCAGATGCTGCTGCAGGTTTAGCCTGCTTAGACAAATGCTCAGAACTTTACTGGCTCTTTGAGACACATCTGTACGCTCTTAGATTAAGGATGGCCAGTAACGCAGAACAAGCAATTTCTCCCTAGTGTCTCCTCCGGAGAAGGCAGAGGCAGATGAAGTTTTGCCTTTCGTACATGTCATGCACAGTTTCCCGACATTATGTACAACCAAAATTGTCATTAAAAAAAAAAATCAATTTGGCTTATCTATGGCACAATTAGTTGTTGTCGTTAACCTTTGATAGCATTATTACTCATTAGAAATCAAAGTTATTGCATTTGTATAATATCTCACAGCATAATGTCTCTTGTTACTTAAAAAAAATAGCAGGGAATGAATCCTTACTGCTCTTAAAAGATAGTTGCCAAAAATATAGAAGTTGTCAAGATTTTTCAAAACCAGGATTTTGAAACACTAGATCTTTCCGATGAGACTGAGCCAAAGATATCTTGATATGATGAGATAAATGTAAGAAAGGATTTGTCAATGTGTTAAGACAGAGCTCCTTAGCTCTCAGTTGCCTCTCAGTCATGCCCCATCGAGTGGGAGGTTCGCAGCTCTGGTGCAATAAGAATGACTACCAGTCTGAGCAATTTCTGTGTGACCACTAATTTGAATATAATCTTTAATGCAAAGTATTACATTAGACCAGGAAAGATACTCCTTACGAACTTCTGGCACAGACTTTTCTCTGGAGTAAGCTGGCAATTCCTCCAGTCTGAGCAATGTCTACGTTATTATACCCACTGTCTACATGATTACAGCCACCAGTGTCTATAGCCCCTTTCACTAGAACCCACAGATGACTGTCTCCTTTTTGAAAAATCTGGACCCTCCAAGTCTTCACGGACCTCAGTGAGAGCTGTTAGGTTTCCAGAACTTCTGAAAACCTATCCATCTTTTTAGAAGCCTAATTTTAACATATTGGTTTAAATGGCATGTCAATACAGACATATTCTGAGGGATATGAAATAGGTCGCAACAGCTTCATGCATACAGGTGAAGCTCTTAACCACTTTTTTCTGCCAATATTTTCTAACCTGTGTTTAGATAATCACAGGATACTTCACAGCTCTTCACAAACAGCTGTGAATAGACTGGTACATGCAAGATAAATAAGGTTAGGAGAAGATTTATTGTCACTATTATCACCTTGCACTAAGAAGGAATGTTCATTTATTTTCAGTGAGTAACTACATAGAGCAGATGGATTCTGTTTCTCTAAAAGTGATAAGGAGGGCAGAATACAAGAATATTAATTTTCACTGATAACGAAACGAGTGAAGGAAGAAAGTCATGTGGCTGAGAAACTGCAGTACGAAATCCAAGCAGGAATGTTAAAACACTACGTTTGTTACTGTGATACAGTACAAATATAATGGGAACATCATTTATACAACACGGTCCAAAATGTTACTTAAATCTGAAACACTGACCACATATAAAGCAAGATGCACATTTATACCAAGTGACATATAACCCTGGGACAGATAGATTAGAGTCACAAATTATTAACAGGATGCATCCTTTCACTTATGCATTTGCCCACTGTTCTTTTCTACGACTCGTTTGCTTCTATTGATTCCCAGTTTGAGGTTCTGTATTTCACTCCTTACATGCCTAAACATTTCTGCCTGTATATCATTCATTTCAGGGAATGGTCTCTTCTTATGCCTAGTTGCTACTTATTCTATGGCACTGCTCTCTGCTGACTCCCTCAGAGAAGTCAGCAGCCCAGAACTTGGCAATGAAGAGCTTCTGAAGTCTTAAGTCACCTTCACAAATATCAGTTTTGAATATTTCTCCCCCATCAATCAAGCCTCTTGGGAACAGGAGAATGAAGAGGACCCAGGAACACAATATATCTAAATTATTTTCAGCACAGCACAGCAGAGTAGCAGCTTTTAGGAGCCTGCTGAGCAAGGCCACACTATCTCCCTAAGTGACCTGAATGTGAGAGCACTGCATACAAATGCATAGCTAATTTGCCAATTTACTTTGATATCCATTCAGCTGAGTACTGCTATCTTCAAACAAAAAGTTTAAATGTGTTTCCAACTCTGTACTTCTTCTCTGGAAGATCTAGAGTCAGGATCAAAGGGGTCCTGAACCAGAAACCCTTTGGGATGGCCTTTACGTTGCACTGTTGTTACTACAAACCTGGTGAATGACTTCACTCTGATCTCTGAGAAAGGTGTAATGAGGAAACTGCAGTAACTCTGGAAGTGTTATTTCTTGGAGGAGTTTACCTGCATGCAGTAATTGGCCCTGGTTTATGCCATCAGTCCCCATCACCACCAGGCATGCAAGAGCTTGGCTGCACGGCTCAGCTGTTTATAAAGCAGAACTGTGATTTCT
The DNA here is from genome assembly GCF_036417845.1 of Apteryx mantelli. Taxonomy (NCBI): domain Eukaryota; kingdom Metazoa; phylum Chordata; class Aves; order Apterygiformes; family Apterygidae; genus Apteryx; species Apteryx mantelli. The sequence continues at coordinate 15,663,577 of NC_089984.1, forward strand.
CAGCTGCCCAAATCACTTGCAAACCAAAACTCTGCATCTGATTCATCTTCCAAAGTGTATCTATCTATAGGAGGGAAGTGACTAACAGAAGCTGCCATACCCATGCTGTGCCAGCTTCTCCTATCTAAACAAGGACCATATATGTGTCTCTCTCATCCAGAAAAGAGAACGTGCACTTTTTTCCTACTTAAAGAAATTTTTTTTGATCATACAAGATTTCTTTCTATAATTGTAGGCTACTACTTTTATGTGCCTTTTGTTTACTTTAAGAAAAGGCTCAACTGTGCTCAGTCCTTCTAAAGTCTTTGAACATTGTCCTTTTTGGCCCAAACAGCCCACATCATCTAAAATGATCCTTAACCTTTCACGATCCAATGAGCTGAACGAAGAGAATCAGTACAAATGAAGCAAATCGTTACTTCAGTTTCATAGCACTGTAAACATTTGCAGATTGCTCTTGAAACCACTAGCCACAATTTAAAGCAAACCCTAATCTTTCGCTTCATCCCTACAACAGATGCAGAGGACAAAATTTGATCTTTGTGGACCTTAACTGGAATTCCAGAGATGAATATATTCAAAAATTTCAGACACTTGCATTTATATACTTCTTGAATAAATTCCGATAATTGCCAGAGTGGCTTTTTAAGTCTTTCTTTTGGCCTTAGTAAGACTGTTTAGGTGGGGTAGAGGCATTACCTTCTGTGCAAGTTCGCAAGATCAGGTTTTGCAAAGTTACCTGATGGGAGAAGATACAATAGTGAAAAGATTTCCATGCTATGCAGTGGATTTCTTTTTTAACAGCAGGATAATTTACATAGTAGTCAATTTTCTATGTACAGTGAACAAGACTGAGCTAGATATACTGGAATTTTATCAATTATCTTTTGAGGAATGAGAAGATGCTGCTTCTCTTCTGAAACTCATATCAGCACTGAACCTTAATACTGTATTCAAAAAGATGGGTTTCTGTGGTTAGTAGCAACTGCTATGTGTTACTGCGTGAATCACAAATTTTACTATCTTATTTAATTTCAGAATGTATTCAACTTATTGGAAAATGTGAAGTGATGATATTTTATTTATAGCAATGCCATGATGATGAATTAGTATTACCTTAAGGTAAAATAATTATGGTGAGTTAATAACGGCCTTATTAGAAGCATGACTAGACTTTTGTCACTATGACTGGCTAAGCCAGAAGGGTCCTCTGGCTGGAAAATTGCTACTGTTTTATCTTTGTCTCCCTATCTTTCTTTAGTATCCTCATCATCACCTCTGCTGTTCTCAGGAAATCTGCAAGGAACAGTAGTGCAAAAATGTATTTGCTTTCTCCTTACATTTGCACAGAATGGCATTACATGCCCTTGCCAATGACTTTTCTAAAGAGGAAGACGTGGAAAGCAAGAGAGAAATATATTACTCAAATTCCTGTCCTGAGATAACAGTAGCAAGATAAGAATTGTGTGCAAGTGTGGCGTATTTACAAAACACTTCAGCTGAGAAATATTTCTGCCATCAGTGGTGTGGAATGGGATGAAGTAGCCAGAACTTGGGAGATCTGGAAGGCACTGGCACACGCAGGGCTACCCTCCGCTCCAGGCTGCTTACAGGGAAACCATGACAAGTACCAATGCAAAGCTACAGCACAACTCTGGATATCTGGTAGCAAAGTACATTAGAAAAACACTTGAGAAGACTCAGACATCCAGAGACAATAACAAAAAGTTCTGCAAGCACTGAAGTAGAGTATATAATTATGGGGGACTTTGTTGGGAAGAGTAATAAAGTAACTGATCATTGCTCAGTGAAAGGGGCAAACTTGCCTCATATCCTTGCACTGAAGACATGGTGCTGACCCACCAGGCTGCTTGTTCATGACCAGGTAATGTGGTTCCATCCTCTTCTGTGTCGTCCTCTTTAGCTGCCTGCTAGCACAGATGAACAAATAAGCCATGATCAGCACTGAAAAACTGAGTGAGGGGTGAAAAATTTTGCTTACTTGAATCACAGAGGTTTAAAATTTTCTGCCTAAGTAATTTCAGCGCAGATGTAAGGCCAACTGCCTTAAGGATTTGCCCTAAAGGACAGTTACACTATCCTTCTTACGCTTCTATCAGGCAGAGAGATGGATTGCATGACCTCTCATAACCTTCAGCAACCCTCTGTTCCATACTACTATTCTTTCATTGGTTTAAGAACTTAATAGCATTTTCTTGTCAACAGCATCAGTTTATGAGTGATCAGCATTACAGTTATAATTTTTTCTGAACTTGATAGTTGGAAATTTTCAGACCTTCTCTGAAGTTAAAAATATGTCTTTTTCCCCTAGCCCTCTAGAAGCTTCCAGTTTCTGCAGAATTTAACAGGGGTCAGAACGATGTGTACAATGGGTCTAGGCAGCTTTAACTTTTTATTTCAAAATCCTTTTAGTTTTAAAGTAAGCATTTTCAATTGCCTCAATTCTGAAGAAGAATTCTTCAACTTTAAGATTCATAGATGAAAATAACATCCTTTTTTTTTTCTTTTGTTTACAATATTTTGATTATGCTTCATAAGGATGTTCATTGAGCATTCCAGATAGCTAATGAATTCCTTATTATTAGCAGCAATTTCTATTCAACAGAGTTTTTATGTTAGTGATCTGGTGTAACCAGATGACTGGGTTTTCTGCAGATATATAACAATATTTTACTTCCTATATTACAAAGGTATTTGGAAATTTGTATATTGGATAAAGAAACTGTGTCCCTCCTTGAGGAGTCAATGAATAGAAAATTACATATTTAAACAGAAATGTAGAAAACCTTTCTTATATCAACAAAGCTTTTTCCAATCATGAATGTTCCTAATTATTTCTGAGGAATGAAGACTCTAGAGACATACATGAACACTTACATTTATTTTTTCCTCAAATGAATAAGCTAAAGATATGTTTTCATTTGTCTTGAAACTATCTGCAAAAATTCCCTCTGCAGCAAAGTTGGTAAGGCACCCTTGGGGGAAGTTAAATTTGAGGTCCAGGAACACTTCCAAACAGTTTAAATCAGACATCTGAGTACTCTTTCAGTGTTATCTGAGCACAAGTTCAATTTTAATTTTTGCCAGACCTTCAGAAATTCACTTGTCTTGTTAAAAGGAGTCCACCTTTGATCTCTTTACACTAAATATTTTTCACTAATTACACATCTATTTCTTCCTGTTATTTCCCAAAGTAGCTTTCCCTTCAATCACTTTCTGTATCTACCAGCAGGAATCCCACGAAAAAATTCTTACTACTTTACACTACCAATTCACACAACCCTTACAAATAACCTATGGCATAATTGTGGTGCTACAGCATCTGGGACCAATTAATTCAGGTTGTTCGAATGCCACAGTTATACTACTCTCTTCTTTTGATCAGGTCCTTATTTCTGTAGAACAGATTTAGAAAAGAGCTCCAAAAATGCAAATAAATGTATATGAAAAAAAGGGCACAAAGGTTGACTCACCCATATGAATTTAAGCCACTCTGATCCAGAACACTCACACACCTTATAGGAGATATCATAAACCACACAAACTAGAGCACAGTGCATAAAATAGCACAGATGCAGGGATCAACTTGCAAACAAAACATAGCAAATCATTCTTGTAAACAAACTGCCTAATAAGCAATTGAAAAGAATGAGCTTATATGTAAGAATTATCAACAGTCTTCTGAGAATCTCGAAACACAAATAAGGAATGTAACGATAGATGTCACTAATTCTGCTGCATAAAGGTGAAAAAAGTGGAAGTAAATCTCACTTCCGTAACTTACAGCCAGAGACACTATTAACAAAAAAAATCAAATACACATTAAAGATAACTCCATAGATGGACAAACCCTTGTAAAAGGACGAATATTTCAAATGTCATCTACCCTGAGATTTACTCTTTGCCAGAAATGGAACAATACTCTGCACTGCACCCAGAAGGAATTCCCTGCTAAATGGAAATGACCTGAATTCAAAGGCAGGTAAAAAGCAGGGTTTTTTTGAAATGTTTACTCTAAGGATACTACCTAGGAAACAAACTTGAGAGAATCAAACCTCTTTCTAAGTCAGCCAGATCACAGAGCTAAAGAATTACTTATATAAAAGTTTTGCAAGTTGTCCTATATGTTTGTCTACAGAATTTCCCTTATTTTGGCCTTTCATCACCGTACTTGTTGATAATATGGGAAAAGAAAAATTTGACATGTTTCATAGATGTTTCCAGCTTTACTGGGAAATACGGAGCCAGGCTACATACTATATGCTTTCACGTTTTCCTTAAAAAAAGGTATAAAGGATTCTTCTTCAAAAACTTTCTGAAACAATTCCACCACCAACAGTTTTCATTCACTACCAGATCAGAGAAGATTTAAATATGGTAACCTAGAACTGAAAAATCCATAGAATAATACTTCTGGAATATTCCACCCACAAAAGATTTCATTTTACCTGGTACTGTCAGGCTTACCTAGCCTTTCCTCACTTAATCATATGAAATTAGAAAATTTTGTAAGCCTTCAGAATACCTACACTCACAAATCTTCTAGCTATACTCAACAGGGTGAGGAGGACTGTACTAAATATCCTTTTAAGGAGGAATAGCTGAACATAGTTACCAGTGAGACAGAAGAGAGTAAGAAATACTTCTCTACCTGGATCCTTTTTTCTCCCCATTTCCTTTCCATTTCTTCTGTCTTTGGCTGGCAGTCCATTTTGAGCAGAGCCACAACCTGCTGCGGGTTAAGAAAGAAGTCCTTAAAAAAAAATAATAATAATAACTTCAAAATCACCTAAAATTTGGAAAACCCACAGTGGCAAATTGAAGTCTCATCACACCACACTGTTCAAGCCTTGTGTAAGCCTTTAAGCACATATGTACCTCCCGACGCGTTTCCCCTTGCACGTAGTCAGAGTTTTGTGATTTCCCCTGAAGCGAAGGGGCCATCAAAAATGGGGCAGGTGGTGGACACGCTTGGAAGCCTCTCTTCCTGGCGTTTTAGGTGATGAGCTTGGTGAAGGCTCTTCCTGGTAATTATGGGGGCGTTTCTGCAAAGCCATTGAAAGCACTCATTGAAGGCAAAACTCAACCCTTAAAATCCTGTCTCCTTGCTCCAGGCTTGGGCTGTTCAGGATATGGATATACCCCTCTTTTTCTGTTTTACTCATTAGCTATAGCTATGCCCAGCTGCATCTGAGCTTGCAGCTGCTCTGGATTCACTGACAGTTTGTTCAAATAGAATGGCACTAACATCCAATTTGCTGTGCTTAGGTCTTTGTAATCAGCAGCCAAGAAACATACAGACTGGATCTATCAAATATACATTTATTTACCCAACAATGAAAAGGGGCAGATAAATACAGATAAGTTGCTTTGCGAGAATAACACCAACATATCTTGCGTAAAACAGGAGGCCAGAAGCATGGCTTGCCTTAGATGCATTTAATGTGGTGCCATGTTTTATGTTAAACTCAGCATCAGTATACTACATATGTCATCAAATATCATCTACATAAATAAAGATTCTGAATCTAAAATAAACAAATCCCATCTTTTCTAAGTGCAGCTTCATTGTTAAAACATGGAATGAAAACTAAAGACAGAGAGAGCACTTAGTTACTTACTCTATATTTTCTGTCGCTTTGCAGAAGTCTTAGCAGAACTAATTTTGGAGTTCAACCTTCCATTTGTATGCTACACATTTAGTAAACTAATCTCACATTTCTCCTCCATGCCACTTTAGTTTAGGGACATTTAAACAACTAAATTAAAAAAATTGTTCAATGTAAACATGTTGTACAAACAAGAGAATTTCTGCTGATAGCTAATTAACTGCTATAGCTACTACATGGCATAATAGGAATCAAACGTATATCACAATCAGGCTTCCAGAATATTTGGTAATACCGGAAACAATGTTTGTGTAAGCTACTGCTGAAATTTTAAGCCTGTATAAATTCTGCACTCAGGACTGATCAAAAGTCTAATGAGAGCAATGAAAATATTTCCTTGGACTCTAAAGGCTCTGAATCATGCCTGTGTCAGAGTTAATTTGCATCATGCTGAACGTAGCAGTAAACCCAGAATCTGAAATTCAAACAGAAAGGATTTCTTCTGCAATATATTCAGTTCATTTCATATTCTTCAAACCACATCTGGAATTCCTAGCTTTTTTTCCCTGCTCCCAGCTGTCATGTTATCTTCTATTATCTAATACGGATAGCTAATTACGGGCTGCCATAGATCTTCCACAGAGGTGCCCATATCTATAGCAGAGAAGTGAAAGAAAACTGATGATGCTTCTTTTCAGTTTCACACATGATTTTTCCCATAAGTTCAATAATGTAAATTTTCATGATTTCACTAATTTATAGCCCAGTTCTCAAAAACCGTCAGAGCTGAATAAACAAAATATTATTAGAAATTCATAATGTTATCTACCAATGATAGCATTGCAGCACCTCTGCAGTATCTTCTAGCCAAGTATTTCCAGGTACTTCCAAATGGCAATGATTTACCCATTCTATCCAGATTAGCAAAAGCAGAACATATGAAGTTACTAACTCAGTTGCTGTAATAATGTGGCCTAAGGACAAGGTTTTGAAAAGTGATAGTGATGCTGAGCATCCTTAAAACAGCCTAACAGAAATAAAATCTTGGCACTATCAGAAACCAGAGCCACTCAAGCACCCAAAAGTCAAGTCTTCTCATATTGTTTATCAAAGGAGAATACTGATCCCAGTTGTTCCCTCTGACCTCAGGGGAGCTAGTGCTTCAAAGGTTGCCCTCCTGTATAAGGATATAAAAAGCCCAAACACGGTAGTTTCTACCTCTTAAATATCATGGCTTAAATGACAAGCCTGATTTTTTTTTTTTTTTTTTTTTTAACATTTGTGACAGATTTAGGTGTAGATCAGATCTTGCATTCCTTCCATTGTTCTCATATCTCATTTGGATTTAAGATTATTTTTCTTTTCATGAATAGTATTTTTAGCAAAACGTAGAGAGTTTCTGGTCCTGCTTTAAAATGATGAAAGACGCTTCTCAAACCTCCTGATAATCTTGAGTAGGCCAATGTACTAACAAAAATGGAGTGCAGTCTGAATTTATTACCTATGTTATGCCAATCACAAATTTACTGACATTAAAGAAACAGTGAGGAGAATCTTGTCTAAAGAAATGTACTTCAGCATCCAGGCAGCTAAACCACAGGTACAACATCATCACTGCTGCTAAGACAAGGTTGACGTCAACAGTGTTTTCCTTAATTTAGCAGCAGGTTGGCAGGCATTGAAACTCTTGCAGCTTCATATTATTCAGAAATGGTTCTCAAATGAAAATCTACAAAAATTTCCAGATACAAAAAAAGAATGTTCATGGTCATGAGAAAAGAAACGTACACGCCAGCTACACGCCCAAAGCTCAGGTCTCTGAGCTATCACAATTGCTATTTTAATTTGTAGATACTATGCCTACTAGATTTACGCTAATGTGGCCTTGTAGCCCTTCTCATACCCTGATTCAAAACTGTCCTTTTTCACTAGCCTTTCATGGACCTACAGTGCAATTAACTTATCTGATTTGGACAATACATAATTTCTCTCTCATTGGCATCATATAGCTTAGTTTATTCTTTTTTTTAAACCTATTGGGATACTCCTTCAATGGTTGTTATGCAGAGCGATTTCACCATATATAAAGAGTGGAATGGCAGGAGCCTTTGTGACTTTTTTTTTTTTTTTTAAAGCTGTTCCCCTGTATAGGAAACATATGGTGCTTATGTAGCACAGAGAGATCTACTGGATTTTTTAACAAGAGATACCAACTTTGCTTTACAAGAAAAGACTGTATTCTTTTTTCTTTTCATATCAAAAGAAAACAAAACTTTAAATACTCCAGGTGATAGCAACCGGCTTTTTAAATTCTGAAGCATTATGCCATTGAACCCTGTTGCAGCTGCAACCAAAAGCTCCTCAATTCAGGATATTATGCAGTTAACTGGACCAACACCACTGGTTACACTTTCACTCCTGGGTCTGACACAAAGATCAGCCTCAGGCCTCTTTCCCATGCAGTCACATGCTTGGATCCACTACCCCAAGCCTATGCCGACTCTGCTGGGCATCCTCACCCCTCCAGCATCTCTTCAGGTGCAGCCCCATGCTGAGCCCAGCTCCCATCCAGGCTCGGGGCTGAGCAGGGCTCTGCAGGACTGTCGGCTCCCAGGTTCTTGCACCCCTAATCCCACTTCTAGCCCTATGGCTCAGGCATATAACATACCTAGCTTCTATCTGGATTTTGAACATTGCTTTTGCTTTTTGTTCTAGAACTTCAACATTTATCACAGTTTAAGGATCTCCAAATCTCTAATTCTTCAGAAACTTTTAAAAAATGATCTATAGCACTACATGATATATAACAGTAACTCTTTGGATCGACTATAAAAAAGTTAGAGCCATGTAAAAACTTTAAATAATTCTACACCCTGATGCATCTTTTCTTCTTTATGGCCATCCTTCCCATTTCTTCCTGGTAATTCATTCCTGGGTTAGTACACATGCATTTGGTTCCTATTTTTGGAAAGTCTGAGTTGGGTAAGAATTGGCTGTTATCATCTAGGGGCTACACCAGGATAAGAGGATGTGAAATTGGTGGTAGCAGAACCATTCAACTGTTTAACAAATTACTTGCAATCAGGGTATCTTGATGCCAAGTAAAGTGCGTATGTTGCAATACTATAAACAGCCTAAAAAAGGTATGCTAAACATCTACAACAGGAATTATTTGTATACCTACATGCATTCAAAAATTGCAACACATGTAGATACATATTTTTAATCTTTGATCTTTCAGACAGGTCCTGCTGGATCATAAAAGTAAATATTTGAACACTTCTTACTTCCTGTTTGAGCATTTCTTACTTCACATCCATGCAACACAGCCAATTTGTTGAACTTGCCCTCTAAGGCATGTACAATTTGTAGTAAAATGGCTGCACATTTTGTACATTTGAACACTCCTACTCAAGTCCTGTCATTTCTGTGCTAGAGAGCTGTTTGTGCAACCACAGTCCTCAGGTAGGCAACTTTTTAAGAAAAGGAATTGCTTTATTTGCTGCATCACAGCACATGCTTTAAAACTACTACCCTTGCTGTATTTACACCCTGAGGTCACAACTGCACCCTTGTCACACCAGTTTTCATCATCTTACACTAGCCCTGACAGTCATTTATAAAACGTCTCAAGTTTCCCACGTTAACAGCATAAATGTAGAATTGCATTTTGTACTGGTCTCAGGAAAGGAGAAGGATTAAAATTCATTGCTGGAGTTCAAAATAAAATATGAATACATATCGTAACTAGTGTATAAATAAGGGCTCACATTTAATATCTAAATGCAAATGCTTTCAGGAAATGCTGATCATAAACTTCAGCAAATTATGTACCCCTTCATGTCTCTCTTAATTCTGTTCTTTAAAGATGAAAGACATTAGTCACTTTGCAGTTGTGTTCTAGAGGATTCTTAACATAAAACCTTCCCTTAGAATTTGGCACTTTATATATTTATATATATGCATTATGTACTAAGTGACAGGAGCTTTGATTTCTCAGCTACGCCAGTTTACAGCAAACAGGAACGGCACCTACCTTTCTTATAGCTGGGATTGCAAGAGAGATCACAAACAATGGGAAGTGTAGCACTGACAACGCAAAGAAGAAAGTGAATTGAACTGACTGCTGCTTCACCCCTCCACGCATTCCTGACCATTCACTTTATGTCACCTGTACGCAACTGGCTTATCCGTAGTAAAGACCAACTATTTTCAAAGGTCACAGAATCTTCTCAAACAATTCCCTTGGGACAATGTACTCAAACAGATGTGTTTTCACTACTTGCCATTTAAACTTGTTCTTTTCTTGCCACCCCCTTTCTGTGCAAGACACATGGATTACTCTGTGTTTGAATAGGGTGCCCCTTAGTCTAAAGATGCGCAGAGGCTAAGAAAACATATCCTGTGACATCGTGAGAAACTCTCTGAAGCACTGGCACCAAAGGTGGATTCTTCAGCCTTTGGGCCAAGAGCATCCCCACATGTTTTTCAGGACAAATCTAGCTAGAAAGGGGGAAGATGTAGGAGGGAATAGGAAGTGCATCTGAGGCACAGCACAAATTGAAATCCTAATCCCCATTTTACAGCAGGGCAGACTGGGAAGAAAATCAGGAACGATGGCTTTTGACCATTTCACATGCATAATTCCTGTGTGTCTTCCAGAAGAAGTTAGAAATGTCCATTAAAGCCTACACTGTTTACTTACATTACGTTCCCAGTTCCTGAGAAAAATATAACTGCGTTTTCATGAATATTTTGCAATTCTATGGTGTCTGCTTCCTCCACAATGTTCAAGAGCTTTAAAAACATATGCGAATTGATCTGTTGAACTCATCTATAAAATATTGCCCTCACTGTATTAATGAGTAATCTTCATACACGGTCACTGGAGCCATAAGGTTGATGCTATTTCAGGTCAGAGTTTTCTCCTTGGCTTGCCAGCAAAACATATTTCTCCATGAGTCCGTGCAAAGACAAGTACTTGTGCGTGCAGGAAATCACCCAGGTATGTACCCAATGGGCTTCCTGAATAATTTCTATGCAAGACCTAAATGCAGAGCAAAAGCATAACATTGATCTCCTGCACTGAACATAACTTTCACTGTAAGATATCAACAGGCATTCCTGGCAGCAAGTAAGCAGCTAAATAAGATAGCTCTTTCCACATAGTAAGTGGAAATGCAAAACAAATTTTTTTTTGGTTTCTTATTTCTATCACAAAAGTCAGAATCACCGTAAAACTATAAGAAACTGTGGAAAATTGATAGACTAACACATTTGTGTGAAAAAAAATCCATCCAATATTTTACAGGAAGCGCTTCTGAACCTCAGTACAATACTTTCTGCAGCAATCCTAAATTTTTCTTTTTAGTCTTCCTAACAGGTCAGCGGACTCACTGTTGACAATGCAAGACTAGCTCACAAGCCCAACTTCTTAGACTAGGGAGGCTTACAGATCAGTTTCATAATCTCAGGTGTAAAGGCCAGTGCCATACTTGTCCAGGTGCTGTTATCTGGAGGGTAATGCTATGCCTTCAAATTAATGTATTAAGGGAAAAACAAAGTGGTAAACATAAGGTCAAAAGGCTTCTCTTTAAAAGGATTAACTAGAATTTGTTCAGAGTAATTTCATTTAAAATAAGAGATCTTTTTACTTAAACAGTTTTCTGTAAGGATGTGTCACAAACACCCCCACTTCATCTGAGACACAAGGGCTGGAAAGTGAAGCAGCAAAGAAATAATTATGTGGAAAGAAAACATGACTACATCATCTAAACTAAATGAAGCATAATTCAGAGAAAAGAACGTTATATAGATGATATAAAGAAAGAAAGAAGTCGGATCATCATATGGAATAAACCAAGATAAATTAAGGAAGTTGCACTGATTTGCAATATCTAAGGATCTGGACCATAAGATTCATATATCACGTCCTTCAAAAAAATTCTGATGCCAAATTCCTCTTCATCATCTTTTCCAACATCAATCATAGGCTTCTTTTTACTTTTCATTTTTCGTCTACCTTTGACTCTCAGTCAAGCACGTGTCAAGTCCCAGGATTTTGCAGCACTCTATTAGATACAAAATGCTATTAGATATTTTAGTTTAGATTTCAAAGTTTGAAACTGGTAGCATTTCTGTATTTTAATGACTTTTTTCGGCAGACTTTTTTGGCACAGGTCCATCAGCATATGATAAATTTGTCCTCAATTTGTTTAAAAAGGCAATTCTTATTAAATGGTAATTTCAACAAACAACAAAAACACATATTATGCTATCACATTTAACTAAATGTCATTGCTTTGCAGTGTTTTCAGATGTCATTTCCTCTTATGTTCTGTAGTAGATAATTGTTCCCTTAAAACGTTTTAAGAAATTAAACTCTACTTAGAGGGAATTTAATTACAGACCATATGTAAGAAGAGCTGACTCAGTTGCTTAATTGTGTCATTTAATTTGAGAAAACACAGCAAAACAACACCAGAACTAGTTCATTCAACTGGGTGAATTTAGTTTCACTTAATTTCTGGTTTACTTGGTTGTCTTTGGCAGTGGGAGTGGGCACAGTTTGTTCCTTTAATGCATCAGCTGGTTAACACACTTGTTTGCATGCAACCTCAAGTAGTTGCCCTGCTTGAGCTCAGGGTCCAGGCATCTGTGTATGGTTAACGTACAGATGTCTGGAATTAAAGAACAGCAACACCCAAGCTCTAAAATAGGAAACACAAAGTTGAGATTTGTAGTATTTTGTAAGCTTTTTGTTTTGCCATGTCTAAATCCAGAAACCATGATATAACCTTAACTTTTAATAAGTGACAGGCCAGAGCCATGGGAAGGTGTTTTGGTGAGAACATCTCTCTTACCATTTTTCTTCCTTTTTGCAGGTCCAAAGTATGTGTTCTCTCTTACCAAACACAGCAGCAGCAGCTGGAAAGGGTCAGGCACATTTGTCCTCATTTGATGCTTCCCAAGACAGCACAGGGATGCTTTTGAAACGAGTTGTTTGAAACAGCTCTCACTCTCTTCTGTTGAAGCAATGCAAAACATCCTGAACGAGTCTCTCCTCTCTCACTACGTTCCCTCTTTTCCTTCATTCTCCCCCTTCAATCCCGCCTTTTCCCTGTTAGCCGCTGTCTTTCAAAGAGTGATACAATCTCCAAAATACTGGCAAATGCTAGGACTTAAAACACAGTGGGGACTTCTTATTCAGCAATGATGTTGAAAAAAACCTGTATCAAATTACAGTCTCAGAGAGTGAACAAGGATGATATATCTATTTGATGTAGATGGACCAAACACAGAACAGAACACAATCTTCTCTGATCTATTACATTGATAATATTAATGACAGTTTTGTGAAAAAAGCAGGTTTTGATTACTTGATTTCTGTAAGTGAGAAATCTAGTTTAGACTTGAATAGGTCTTTGCAGCTTTAGAAATTCCCAACTATAGACAAATACATTTTAAAATGAGGTATTTACATTTATAAGCTTAACTTATGAATATTTGCTCCAGAACGATTTCCGAAATCAAAACATTCTCTGCAGCCAATCACAGCCCTTTGAGCCTGGTAGTTCAATGCTACATAATGGATTGAACTGAGTTTGTATTGTGAAGCATCATCCAGAGGTTGCTGGACTCCTCATATTAGTTCATCTCCAATTGTTAGTCGCTGAGCATGTTTGGTAATTTAGGTGAAATTGCTCGAGAGATTCACTGAAGAACTACAAGGTCATGTTATAAAGCATTAACTCAAGTCTGTCTATGCTGCAAAAGAGAAAAGCAAAGATAGCTTTAAATGAACTTCCTCAGATGCTAGTAGCAATCTGACTCCACTCACATCAAGTTTATTGTAGGCTCCAAGATTACTTAGCCTGCAATGTGATCAAGGAGAATGCTTTTTCATCAGACTAGTGTGGTGCATTCCAAGCTAATACACTTCCTAAGAGGCAGACAGTGCCCACTTGGCTCAAATGGAAGCCCCCAATACATCATTTCAAAATTACCTCAGTCCATGAAAACAAAATGCACACAACCTGCTCCCACCCTTCCGAAAAGACAGTATGGAACAGTTGTGGGTCCTTCCACCCGTGGTTCCTCAGGATCAACATGAGCTCTCTTGATTTCCATTCAAGGCAATGGAGATTTCTATACAGACCAGCATTTGACTCCAGTCGTAAGACAGACGTATGTTACATAATTACTACTATTCAAAGTTTTAAGCAATCACAAAAGTCAAATGCAGAGCAAAGAGAAAAGGCAGGCCAGAGAAATGCAGATATGGATGATGCTGTGGGAATTAATTAGCTGCACATGATCAGGAGCTGATACACTGACTCCTTTAGCATCTGTGGTACATCAATCTGACAGGTTTATGAGGCCACTGCACAAGAACACAAATGCCCTGCTGCAGGTATCCTAAGCTCTTCTGAGCATGTTCTCTCTGTTGTGGCTCTTCATTTTTTTTCCCTCTACAAATGCTTTTTCCACTGAAGTTCTCCATTCAATCCAAGCTCTTTCATCTGAACCCCTTAAAGTATTTCTCCAGCAAAGCAATGGCATGACTGACAAAAGAAAAGTTTTCACTTAAAGCACGCACTTTTTCCCCAGTAACTTTGGAGACAGCAAATGCTGAATAAGCTGATAAATTATATTTATTATATATATACATACATATCTATATTATATATAGATATATAGAAAAACATATTTTTCAGAGGGATTTAGAAACCTATCTGTGCCTTCTGTAGATTCCCAGACCATGCATGCCAAAAGGATTTAACCCTTCAGCTGGACATTCAGAGTTTAGCCTTTAAGTTGTAAGTTTTCCTGTGATCACACCTTGTTTAAACTGCTACCTTGCGAATTTACGACACTATTTCTTTCCAGCTATCCCAGTAGGCTTGCACATTGCTGCCAAATATGCATATTGAATCACTTCTCATTATCTAGTGCCTGTAATGGGAGTTCTTAATGGATTCTGAGTTTACATTTTCCATAATAGATCCAGTACCACCATAAATGAAGGATTGCAAAGGCTCAAAGAGCAGCACATATAAAAATATTAAAATGCTATGTACCCCATAGCATTCCGTTCTGTGATAAAAAAAAAATTCCAAACGCATTTTGAGATATAAGTAATAGCCAACAATTATACAGCTGTTTTATGAAAATAAGGTAGCTATTTCCATTTTATTTAAAGAGTTAATCAAATAAACTTCCCTTGAACATGAAAACTTCCCCAGGACTGTCAGCAACCAAGAACTGTATCTGTGCAAAGAGCAAAGCAAACTCTATAATGAGAGGAATTCTGCTCTTGAGAGAGTTGAAAATCTCCTTCTAAATGCTTAAAGATAATGTGCTTTTTGGCATGAAAAAGAAAGAAGAAAATCCCCAGTTTACCCAAAATAAGACTACAACTTTAGGTCAGAGAGAAATTGCGTTATAAAGCAATTAACGACAGAGAGGCATCCAATCAAAGTTTACTCTCTGGGGATATGCCCTGGTCAGAAACAAGTTCAGAAGGCTTAAAGGTAAAAATGATGCATAAAATTTTTTTTCTTTTGTAAGCTGCTTATGCTTTGCTAGTTTATGCTTTGACAGAATCGCTTTACTCTGGGCTGTCACAAGGTGTGACCCTTAAGAACAGACTTCAGCACTATCAAGATCAAATATATTCCCACTGGAACTGTCTCTATATTTCTCAGCCTCTTACTACCTTTAAGGAAACTTAACTCTATACCTCTCCAAATAATAAACACACCCCACAACTTGACCTTACTAAGAGTAGTAAGAGGTATGAGAAAGCTGAGTTTACAGTAACAGGGGGGGAGAGATATCTATGGGTAACAGTTCACCTTACCATATTAGCTCACCAATGCTGGATCGCTAAAACAATATTGAGGCCAAGAACTTTTGAGCAGGGCCCATACTACCTGGGTCACTCATCAAATTTACCTCCTGCAGCTCGTAAGTCTTCCCTTGATCCCCTCCTCCCCAGTCAAGGCCTCAGACTCAATAAAACCCTTTCCATCATTTTTCCTTTCCCTCGCATTTGCTTGGAATTCCCCTTTACATAGCCTGCAGAGGGGTGATAGATTACAATATTTTGTTCAACCTTTTTCAAATAATGCACATGACACTCCTGACTTTATTCAAAACTACATGTGCTTAGTTACCCAACAAGGTCATGCTTCCTACAGATATTTTGGCAGTTAATGAAACATTTGTTATGATTCAGTCAGTTCTAGCCTCAGGGTTTTACTTGCAGGATAGACAGTAGCCTGCTCAGTATTTTTGTAGCACTTTATCAGATGTGGCTTTTTATCCAAAAAAGAATAGAATTCATCTTTTGATCTAAATATGTCACGGTTTTTTCCATGCCTGCAAGTTAAGGGAAGTTCTAATGATATCTGATGGACCATTAACTATAAAAAGTTGCCACCAGGGCTCCATTTCAAGCCAGAACCGAAGAGATCAAGTGGATAAACTTATCCCCCAGGTGAAACACTTGAGCACAAATGACTAGAAGCAGTGTGTTCTGCTGCTCAAACATCTGATGACTGTAATTTCCATCTGTGCCTTGCTGAATGCTGGCAACAGGCAGGATTATTTAGTCTATTATTGCTCAGCCAGCAGGAAGACTTGGTTAGGGCAGGAGGTGTGGGACAGCTTTCTCAAATGAAGGCAGCTATGAGAACAAACTGGTAACTCTGAAGAAATAGGATTCCACTTGAGTGAGCTTATGACTTGCTTGTCTATAGGCAGAATAGGCATCAAACAGAATTTGAAACAACCTGTGCTGTAGGATATTTAGATTTTGATTCAGCACGTATCACTGCACTTTCAATCAGTTGTGAGATGTTACCCTGGTATACTCTTAAAATTAAGGCTTTTCTGTTTAATAAACAAGAAAGGTGTTTGCTACTGTCATTTAACGCTAGAGAGATGAATTAAACTTTACGTCTTAAGTGAAATATGTTTTAACCGAAGCATAATATAGGATAAGATATTCATGCTTATTTGGTATGTCATGCAGCAGCAACTGTAAGCCTTCTTTTGAAAAATGTTAGCTTACACTTTGTTGCTTCAGGTGAAATATGCTTCTAGATGTACTTTAATGGTTGAGGATTGTACATGCCACTTAAGCATAAGCAAGCCAGATTTTCATTATTTAACCATTTCCTTTAATTATAGGATTAATCTTCAATGTATTATGGAGTACATTTGCAAAGTCACTGAGAGAATAAAAGGATTATAGAGGATAAAAAACACACAAAGCATAAGAGGCATCAATGGCACAAGTGAGCAGTGATCATGAAAAGATGCACACATGCTAAGGCTATATTTATACGCCAAGATTACACAGCCTATGAATGAGGGAACCACCATTCTTCTATCCCTTTACACCTGCAAAACATATTAAGCAATTGTTTATGCTAAGCTATTGTAATATTTTATAATCAGCCCTTTTCTAAAGCTTTTTCAAATGTTTCAGTTATGGTCATCCCTCATAGGGGAAAAATGAAAGTGTTGTTTCTATGTATGATAAGAGCCTTCTCAATTACAGTTCTTTATTCACTGGATACAGAAAATGGGAACTTGTGGTTTACTGTAGTCTCCCCTCCTGCCATGTTATTAGACTAGGATGTTAAAATATCTTCCTTATTCACTCATTCTTTTAACAAGCTCTCCCAAATGACCACTCTAGAGGTATGCTTGCTTCAGCTTCAGAAAGGCTTAAAGTTACATGTGAGTCAATCCTCATTTTTGCTCATTTTGGCATTTGCGAATTGCCAGATATACTCAAGAATAATTTATGTAAATTAATGTCACATAAGGAGACATGAAAGTTGTGAATGTGCTTGAAAATGCATTTTTACTAGCAAATAAAAGATGTCAACCAACTTGGCTGTCTCAACTTCCATTTCTTCCCCAATTTTCTGCCTTTTTTATAGCTACCTGATAGAGTTAGCCACCTTTAATATCATAATTTGTTTTATTTCCAAAATATTTAAGATAAAGATAGTATTTCACCTGTATAAAATGTCTACCTGCTATTTTGTCCTCAGAGAAAATATGATGAAATGTATACAAATGCAAAATCTTTGAAACCCAGAATTATAATATGGATAAAGAAATCACTGTGAACAAAGGTCAGTCAGATATTCAAGTATTTCCTCAGTTGAGGAGGTGTGATTTTATTTATGGTTAGCAGTTACTGGAGAAACCTATTGAATTAGGTCTTTTTTAAAACTAATTGCCTCTTGCTGAAATTTTTAAAGAAAAGTTAATGTGCAAACTGATTACTTTACCACATTATTTATGCTTAGTCATTTCATTTACAACTGAAAGGGAAATGAGAAAGAAAAGATTCCTAAAATCTGTTGCCCTGTGTTTACATTTTGAGTATAAATAACAACAAGCAAGGAACTCAGCTGAGTCTTTAATGCAAATCCTGAGGAAAGAGCAGCATGTTGTGCCACTTGCAAGCAGTTAGAGCAGACCAGACTGGGACCCACCTTGGCCTTAGGCAATGCCCCCTGCAGTCACATCGTAGATAATCTCAACCTAGTTTTAATCTAGTCAACAGGGATGGGAAGAGCAGGGGAACTTTAAGAGATGAATTAGGTATACTCACCCAGTACCTGTGGCTGGGAAGACACAGGCAGCCTAGACTGAGGCTCATGTCATCACCACTGCAGTTTATCCTCAGAAAAGCCAAATTAAAGCTACTTCAGGTGCACTGCCATATTTTTCTTTTACAAGCTTACTAGATGACTGCTTATTGATACAGACTGACTTCTTGCATGCACCAACTGAAGCAGGCTTAAGTGGGGAGAATTAGAGGAAATGTTTTCCACATATCTGAGCTTGCAGAAGGGGTATTACAAAGACTTTGTTTCCCAGACTTTGTGAGATGTGGTTGGCAGAGCAGAACAACACACTGAGCACCTTAAACCCTCTTATTTCTCCAGTGGAAGAAAGGGCATATTCCAACCTAATCTCAAACAGTAACGGTTTGGGTCTTGGTACAGAAATTTGAGGTGTTGGAGTACTTGTCACAGTATCTATTGTCATTTTACATTAAAAATTTTACAGACAAAAAAAAGCCTGAAAACAACTGGATTTGTAGTTGATAGGAGAAGAAGAAAAATTCAAGTCACTACTGGACTCCCAGAACTTCATGTCATAATATCAATGACTTAGGCCTAAAGGAAACCAGACAGGTATCTTCTATATTGGCAAGGATCTTCCTGTGCCTGCCATACCGCATGGGTATTTTGACTCAAAACTGTGGTTAGATTTTGCAGGATTCTTTTTCATGGTATTTTTTTTCACGGTATTTTATCATGAAAAAGCACAACTGTTAGTCTTTTGATAGGAAATATAACCTAATAATATACGGAACACTGAACAGTTAATTTGTTTGAGGATACTGAATAATTTGACTCTGATGGAATTCATATCTGTGCAGATAAATAACATAAAATATACACAATACTTATCTAAAACAAATAGTTCATTGGCCATATGTCTGGCTATGTATCTCACCACAGGATATAATTCTAGACAGAAATATTCCATTGCGTATGTATACTGCGCAAAAATACTGCGTCCAGTATTTTTCCTCTTAAGCATTAAAAAATGTTGACTTATACCCAGAAGCTCATGACATTAGCTTAAAAATTAAAGTATTTTTCTTAAAACAAAACAAAAACAACAAATTAAACTTTGGCTCATTTTCTGTGTTTTAACTTTTAAGGCTCCACAGTACTCTGAAGTCCAATTTTCATAGTTAAATGAACCACACCACAGAAGAAATCTTGGAAAAAAATTCAGTGTATGGGAGTGAAGGGATCCGAACAGAAGGGTCAAGCATCAGGAAGAATTCAGACATGCAGCCAGATAAGACAGTAGAGAATACTTTACATTTAAAGCAACTCTGCCTGCTTGCTTTATCATAACACTAATGAAATATGAGGTAGCAACACCCTTGTCCTCCCTAAGCACAGTAAAAGGCTGCTGGCTGGAGCCTTGACTCTGTTCACAGCTCTGCTGAGAGCTCCAAATGCCTGGGGGAAGACACACACCAGTAACTACCGCAAGAGCTGTTCTGCGCTACTGAGATAAACAAATATGTGCTGCTGCATCCCCAGATCAGTGTCCCAGTTGCTCAAACGTAAAGGGACACAAGCGGATGAGAACTACATTTGTTTAAAACTGACAAACCAACCAACCTGCTGGGCTGGGGAAATGATTACGAAAATAATTAGGTCTATCAATTCCTTGAGACCCAAATCCAACAGATCTGCTCTACTATGACATTATTGTTATGCAGGATTTCCTGGCTGACAAAACGATTACGTCAATTGAAAGGCAACCAACAGCTGGACCAAGGAACATGTTGAACTCTGAACTCCCCTTTAAGGCCTCTCTTGGGTACTTTTGACATCGTACTTTAAATCCTACCCTAGGGCATGTAGTCGAACAGAAACCAAAAAAGTCAAATTACCCACCCTTCTCATAGTAATTCCCTTCACCATTTCCTAATACTCTGTGTTTGTTTAAGCACAAAAATATGTTGTTTTTTTTTTATACAGCTCTTTATTTTCTACTTTCTCCTTCTAGCATTGGTTTTGAATGAGATAGCTGAACTTTTCAGTTAAGAAACAGAGTCTCTGAAATGTGAGCATACCATTCTCTCTGATTCCTGAGCATTTCAAAAACTACAAAGTTGTGAATCTATCCCAATCCTTAGACCTGACCTTAGCCAAGATTTTGGGGCAGAAAATAAAACTGATAAAAAATTAACAAGCTCTCATTGCAAATGCCCTCTTTTTTTCTTCCCCCCTAAACAAAAACCATAACAAAACTAAACATTTACTTGGTCCGGCAAAGAGGAGATAAGAGAACAAAAAACCTAAATACACATTCTAAGACTATGAGGACTCAAATAACAGTGCTAATCATATGCTAAGTATCAATTCTGAAAAAAAAAATTACTAGGATTAAACTCTGGGTGTATTTCAAGTAATACTGATCTAACTGAAAGTATCACATGGTCATAAAAGTAATATGAACAAAAGTTTTACAATTTATTTTCCATTTACATTTTACTTCCAATGTTAGGAAACAAAGTTTATAGCTCAAACTTTCTTCCTTAGATGCGTCTAGATTATACGAGATTAAAGAAAACACCTAAATTTTTCTTTTAGCCTATTTTTTTCTTTGACTTGCCTTTATTCTCCACAAGTTCTTCAAATATACTCTCTCAGAGTACTGCCCCACATTTTTCTGTAATTTTTTCTCCTACCCGTCTACAGGTGCATATAGGCTGCCGTGCTCTCTTGGTATGCTCTTATTCAGTCTGGCCTTTAATATTAAACACAAGAATTATGTATCTGTCACTTTTTCTCTTTAAAACAATTTATCTCATAGTTTCCACTTGATGAGCAAAAGTACAGATAAGAACGCATATTAAATTACATATGAATTTCCGATATGCTTGTTCTTGAGTCAGGTTTTTTCCAAAAGCATTTGATTGCTTTTTGAATTTACATATACATTTAAATAGTAAATGAAGTTAAAACTACTTTTTCAGATAAAAATTTCAACAACAAACATCTCTACTATGCAGTTCCAGTGCTTTTGGCTCCGTTGTGTTGTCTGTACGCTACCATGATCCTCTGTGGTAACAGTTTGAAATAGCTTCTAAAGGCTGCATGCTTGTTAAGGTGCTGGAAGAACACATTAACCTAGGTGTGATCAAAACAGATCAATGCCATCAAAATACTTTGCAGACATCGACTTGCAAACTAGGAGTGTTCAATGCTATACCCTCAACACAATGAGGATAAGGAAACCACACAGCACAAAGTGTTATCTGTCGGTCTGAAGCTGAAGCATCTCTCCTGAGCGTGACTGGGCATGAAGCAAGCCACTCGGAGTGTCTGTGCAGTACGTAAGACACAGGTAAATGACTACATTTAAGCATTGCCTGTTTTGATTTCTTCACACTCACAGCTGCTGCTATCAGCCACAAACAGGGAAAAATTGGCTGGGAGAGAGGATGAAAAGAAATGTGCTGTTCATTAAAGAGAATAAGCTGTACTGAAACCAAATGTTCAGATTTCTCTAGCACATTTGGAACATGGGGGCAATTTCTGCAGTTCCACAGTTGCGTTACACTAGGTTCAGGGCAGGCTGTGCACGTACTTCAGCCACGAGGGGGAGCGTCAGATCCAATATTCTGCCAGCCGGACAGTGGTCCAAGGCTGCGGTGCCCACCTCGGACTGGACCACCCTGCCGCCACTCAGGACTTTCTTGCAATACTTTTGTTAAGCGCAGTGCTTGCTGGGCTGGCTTCACTCTCAGTTGCAATCCCAGTTAGGCACCGTGGCCAAAAGCAATCATTTCTTGGAGCAGGAAAACTGCCACCTTATTTGTTTTTGCAGGATAAAAGTGAGAGGGGAAGGCAGGCTGAACAGGATGTCATTATTTCTGCGTGAACATTTTACCAAGCAGCAATGCTAATTTAAAATCCAGTTCTGGGAAGCTGATTGACTGCAGTATAAGTAGTGGGAGAAGCCAACATTTTCACACCAGTCTAGACCAGTAGTCACTAGGCTGACAACTGCTTTAGTGTCTGTGTGCAAAAGGCTGGTGGCCTAGGCCTGCTTCCCTGAGAAGAATGGCACGGTCGCATTATATAGAATCTCATTCCTGGAGGCATCTCGGATGCAGCCCGAGTTCAGTAAGGGAGTCAGAAGGAAAAGGGATTCACCTCCCAGCTTGCTACCACTTGGATTTCTCAATCCCAAAACACGCTGTGCTTTCCAGCCTTGCCAAGCTAGACGAAAGGGATGAAACACCTACACAGACATCCTGCCTACACCAATGTTTCCTCAAATGAAGTTATGTTGCTGGGGCAAAATTTTTTTTCTAGATGCAAGTGTGGCCCTTCTGCATCAGCGTTAAAGTGCATTGTGGGGGACGGGGCAAAGCCGCTTCGCACTAGTATCTCTCTGTTGTGTGACTAGAGAACACATCCAGCTCCAGCACTGCTGCTTTGATGAAATGTGTTGCTGGTACATTTCAATTAGATTTTCTCACAGAACATTATGGTCTCTCTGGAGGACTATCTTACATCTGAATCACTAATCTGAACATGACACATTCAGCTATCCCATTTCTTTTTAAGATCCAAATTTAACTAGATTCTACACAAGCCTATTGCTCTTGTGTACAGTAAATTATCAACCTCAGCAATGCAGAGTCATGAAACTATAACTAAGGAAGAGATTCCTCATGGCAACAAAGTAAGTCCCATTGCATACCCTCTTCTTCTCTTCTGTTGCCTTTATTCTGTCACGTTTGGTTGATAATTGTTTGGAAGACATGAATTAAAATGTCTTTCCTCTTTAAGCAGTACTTATGTATGAATTCTAATCGCAGTGTAGCACAGAGCTCTGAACATTGCCTCACATACAGCTGAATGTTATGTTATTACATCTAACTCCTAATCTCTTTTCTGCGTTAAGTGCAGAAAAATGTTTTCAAGTAACCTATTTATAGTCTTCTCAGTTGTCATGTCCATGAAAAGCTGACTGTCCCATCTGTTTTGTTTAGGCAATTCCAAGAAGTTAATATGTGATAACCTTTTTCTCTAGATATGACAGATTTCTGTTAGCTGTTACAATTATTAAGCAAATATAAAATACATTCCCTGTTGATGCAAAGACACTCACAATATTTACAGGTGAAAAACTGTGTTACAGAAAGGACTTTTGCCACTGCCTACTTTGACCTTGATTTCCAAAGCCAGCTGAAAAGCTGGCATGATCTTAGGTTGCAAACAGTAGTCTAGCTCCTCTTTGCCACTAGTTCTCACTGATGCTAATCCATCATTAGATGTGGAATCACTCCCAACGTGCCTGCATCCAATACCAGTTTTGACAGTGCATGAGGAAAACCGATTGCCCTTCACTACACAGTTGTATTGAATAAAATAATGACAATATCAGGTCATTGCAGACTCCCTACCCATGCAGCACTCTATGCTCTCCAAAGAGATTTGCATATATTATTAAAAATATATTTAGCAAAAATAAATGAAGGAGAAAAAATGCAAAATTGCCCATATGATAGCCAGATGGGTGGTCTACTCAATACTGTTCTCTGATTATGCATAGGAAAAAAATTTCACTTACGTCTAAAGTTGATTGCAGAGGAAACACTCCTATTTCCTGAAAACAGAACTTCAGCAATTATTTCTTGGCTCTGCTCTGCATTACCAAAAATGCACAAGCTAATTCTTTTTCCATCAATGCATTATTTATTTAGAACTATTTACCTACTATTCTCTGCTTCATATTTAAGCCCATGAGAAAGCCTATTACTTGTTAAATGTGACTATACCTGGTTTAAAATTTAAACACTAAAGTCAGATATTGTTTGTGATACCTAATTAAGTGTGAAATGTTTTAAATGGAAGAATAACAAATAACATCCTCATGTGTTTTCTGTAAATCTTTTGGAATTCAAAGACTTTATGCCAAATAATTAATGGCTACTCAAAAACCCTCATATAAGTGATCAAGATAAGTGACAGTGAATTGAACTATTACTTTTGCTGCATTTGCAAAAATTTTCCTATGCTGCTGTGTTTTATTCAAGTAACATCACTCCTGAAATTGTAGGTTATTCTGGAAATGCACAGAAGTTACTGGAAAGACAACTGAATACACACAGAATCCTAGTGCACAGTTCAGGCCCTCTAAGTAATAGCAGTATCACCTCATCATGAAACCAGTTTTCCTCTTCTCCATTGCCAGAGAGTTGTCATATTTGAAAGGAACAGATGAAAAGCCATTCCTTCCCAGCTTTCCTGGCTACTGCACTTTTATACTTTCTTCCGTATTTCACTACAATTCTCTAACTCTGAAAACAGACGGACAAGACTTCCCAGCCTGAGCTGCAAAAGTATATTATTTTGCTGGAGTGAAGCCCAATGAATTCATGGGAGCAAATGTTTTCATACAGAGTTCGAGTCTGCCTCAGACTTACTATAGATAAACCAATCAATCTTGCCATAGATCAAAAGGATCCTTACAAGCCAACAGCCTATACACAATTCACTTTTTGAAGGCTTGGCTAGGGGATAAATTCATAAGATGAATATTAGCTATGTTCTAATCTAATTTTGGTTAATGAAGAATTATGTATGGAAGCCTTGAACAGACTCCTTTCCTTGAAATCAGCACGAAACTGGGAGTAGGGGAAAAATAGTAAGAGAAAATATAAAGAAAGAGGGACCAGCTGGAGAAAATGCAGAGGGCCTTACACAGCTGAGGAGCTGAATGTGGGTAATGGGCTACAAGAAGCCAGTCTCCCAGCTTGCTGCTGGCATGAACCTGGCACACGTTCCAAGAGATGTCCCTGCCTATCCAGAGATGACACGCATGATGTCGCAGCCCGTAGCAGTCTGCCTGGAAGGTGCAGGCACACAAGTACAACTGTGATATTAAAAGCACACAAAAGAACTTGGTTGCAGTCATGCCCTGCGTTCTTGTGTCCCATCACCACATCCGAGGGTCCAGGAAAAGCAGAGGATGTCCAGAGAAAAACAAAGACAGCCCAGGTACTGGGAACAGGGATAAGGAATCTAGAAATATATCAGCTGTCACCTGAGCAGAGGGAAACTCACTGACCAAATGAAAGTGAATGGATACCTCCCCAAACACAATGTAAAAGGTTCTTCCTCTTGCCCAGCCTCACCAACTCAGTTTAAACCGAGGTACTGGCTCACTGAAAAATACTTAGGTTGCATGTTTTGCTTATTAATTTGCCTCCAGGGCAGCCACTGCCTTCTGATATTAACCAGCATAATATTTTTCCTGACATCACACAAAATGGTCTTCCTCATGCTCAGCTCAAGACATCAGCCCTTCGCATCTCAGAGACGCCAGGTCACTTGCCCATAGTCAGAGGCAAACTAAACATCTCACATGAAGGAGGGGAGAGGCAAATGCTGTGGTAGTGGACAGACAGGTTATGTTTTCAGGACTTGCCCAAGGCAACACCTTCTGTTTAAGAACTAGGCATCAAGCTGATGCCCAGCCTAGAGCAAGAACTGCTCTTGTGAGTTAATTGTTCACCGTCACCATCAATAGTGAGCTAATCCTTTTTGGATCTGTTACACTGGATCTGTTGCTGTCCAGGTCAGCATTTCTCCAATACTATATAGTAATTGCAGCTTTTCAACTAAACATTTTCTGACTAGCTCCAGCAGGGCTGGCTGTCAATGTCACTCATGTTTTCCTTATTCTCCTTGAAATAATTATGATCATTAGATCTTTAATATCTTACCTGCCAATGTGAGAAAATGACTAACTACTGGGAAAAGGCGTAGAGTAGATGCGTCAGGTCTGCAGGATGTTCCCCATCCATCTCATTTCACTAGGAAAAAGAATAGAGATTTGTTTCTTTCTAAACAATCTGATTAATCATATTTCACAAGCTTTTACTTGCATTTAAAATTGATAGAATATGTACCTCATTTATTTTTATGTAGTTTTGTGCATTTTTATTGCCATGAGCATCTTATCCCACCCTTTTTCCTGTCTCTCCAGTTCTCTTGGTTTCATGAGGAAAATATAAAAATGGGGAAGGAGTGAAAGTTTAAATCCAGATAAAGTCTGTTTTCAGTTCTGTTTCCTTGATCTGTATAAACTGCTAGGCTTTCTTAGTGGATAAAAAATCCTGCTTTTCTCCTCTGTGTTTTATGTGTAGAAAAGGTTTTGTTTAAGTGTGTTTTAAGATAAGAAAAGATTCCAAATTGAGGAAAAATATCTATTCTAACAATAATTCAAGAAATACCCTGCATTATGTTTCTCTTTTGTGAACCTTATCTCCTACCCCATTTTTGGGAGAAACAGCTGGGGATGGGGAAGTATTTAAAGGATTATTTCTAGTATTGAGTGTTTCCTATCCATTTTATTGGGAGTAGATCGTATCCAAATTGTATTTTGCTTCCCTGATGACTGATGTGTATAAATATTCATGTGTCAACACCTGGGCTGGCTATTTTCTAAAAACTGTATAATTGTTATTGCAGTTGTGGCTGTGGACTGTAACATTTCATTTGAATTCATGAGACCTGTTATAAACTTTAAATATATAGGAAGTAATATTAAAGCCTAATGAAGAACAAGAATCCCATCTGCCACCTGCAATCTAGCAATACCTACATAACATAAAAAAGGGAAACCATGAAGTAAACAATGAAGATGGAAAATTGCTTTTTATTAAAACTTCAATTTTTTCCTTTTGACCATCACTTCTAATCCCATTCAGGGAATCCCATGTTGAATATCAAGTGGCTTCTTTCCAGATTTCTATAGAACTCTTTGTGTTTTAACCCACTAAAAGTTTGGCAAAGCATCTAACTGCCAAATTTTTTGTAAAGGAGAAAACTATATAAAATCTCTAACAGCAGCATATTTTATATGCAACTTTGCTCATACATGAGACTCTCTTGAAAATGTCTGTTCTCTTATTTCTGTTAAGGATCTTAAGAAGAATTTACCAAATAATTTAGGGCTTCCAACTGAATTTTGTATTGGTACAGTGCAGGGACAAAGATTATATTACATGAAAATTTAAACTACTTGAAAAGATGTAAGATGTTCTACCTGATGATATAAAACAATATGTTTTGTCTCACTTGCCAATTCCTTTCAGAAGAAATTGAAGTGATTTTCCTCAAGCTCCATTAAGAATTATTTCTGAGCTGAGACGCAGAGGAAGATTCAGTTCTCAAAAGGGACTGCCAGGAATTTGTGACTATTAGGGGTTTAGAATATGCTGTATCCTTGGTGTGATCCTGGTATCCTTTGGCCTAGGGATAGTAGGCCACCTTAATGTACCTTTAAAATACATTTTTAATTGCTCTTTAAAATTAGATTTGTGGTTAAGAGGAGCATGCGAGTTTTCCACTGACATCCACAAGACTAGTACTTCACAGTATGCCTCTATTCCTGGTCACTGGCATGAGCTGCAAGTGCTCTCTCTAATATGCAAAGGTACCAGAGCTCAAAATGCCTAACCAACCTATTTGCAGAATATTTGTAATAAGGTGAGGTATCATTATTGACTGTAACTTTGCTTAGTATCAAATTTATCAAGAAAATAAACACTTGTTGACTTTTTATAAAATCTGGAGAGTAACTGAAGAAGTTTGGCACATTTGTTGGGTGGGTTGAGATAAGTCCCAAGGACACATTAAACCTCTGTAATTTTTTTTATAGATATTAGCAGTATGCCATACTTTGCTGAGAATATTTACATTTGCTACGGTATAAATCCATAACAGCAGATTGTATCCACTATTTCCTTAACGCAATGATAGTGTGATCTCCATATGCATTTCTGAACAGAACCAGCGACCATGTTTTAAAGTTTTGTTGCTCTTGTGATTAATTGCGAGAAGGGTCAAATAGCATCTACATAGTGTGTGTACATATGTGTGTGTGTGTATGTGTGTGCACAAACACATATAAAAGAAATGGGTTACCTCTAGCTACTCATCATGCCTGATGACAACCAGTGTTTTATCTTGAGAGCTTCTGAAATCTCTTAGTATTTTCTCAGCTATGCTTGCCCATACACTTCCAGGTGTAAATGGAAGAATCTGACATGCCACAAGAAAAATAGTTACTTGCAGGTTATTTTCATAATCCCTGAAGGCAAAGATATTTGAAAACTTGCAAGAAAGCTTAATTTGTAGGAACTCATTTATGCAAACTTTAGTGCTATTCACATCAAACCTACAAAAATTCTTATAAGTGTTCATTATTACCTGTTAGATAAAGATTGAGAGTGGAAACAATCTAGTTAGAATACTCAGAGGATAAAAACAGCCTCAGAGAGTACCAATGGAATAATGGTACAGAGTCCCACTGCTTTTAGGTAACGTTTTCAATTTTGTCTTAGAAAAGACAGATCTAGACTTAAAGTGGATCTTTTATGTGAAATGCTTAAATCACTTTTGAAAAGAAGACACGCTATCTTAGGTGGCTTAAAAACGAGGAATAGAATCCTTCCTCATTTATGGGCTTTTTGGATTTGGGTATTGGGTTTTAGTGGGTTTTTTGGTCTTGTTTCGTAGCTTTTTTTTTTTTTTTTCACATTGTCAGTATCCCAATTGCACTCTGAATATTGTCCAGCTACTTCTTCATGTTGATGAATGATGCAAGACTTCACGTATAATTGCAGTTTTGATTTTCTATTTTTCCTAAACAGACTTTTAAAGTAAACTATAAAACCAAAACATAAATGGGTTTGTTCTTTCACAGACTGTAAGAAAATGCAAGTTTTATGGTTTTTTTGATCTTACAACCATTTGGGCCAAAATTTTGCAGTAAGGTCTCTTAACAGAATTTAGTTAATCAAAAAGTAGCTAGATAGAAAGCCATTGGCCAAAGAAAATCTTGATTTGATCATATAATAAATTCAGAATTAAGGAGAGTTCAAGTTCTGACCTCAGTGTATGAAAATCTATTGCACTAAATACTGTACTGTATAATGTCAAAGGGCCAACCTAAAAAATAGCGAACAGACAGTGGCTTTTTCTTTGTGTATACCTAACCAAAAATCCACCTGAAATCTGCTACCAGTTGACTGGGTAAGAATGAGTTCACCAATGGGCTGTGTCTAGACCTATGAAGGTTCACTCATCAGCACACCTTCCCTGTTGTCAGTCTTACAAGAGAACGAAAACACGGGGCTGAAATTTGGCCCTCAGCTCTCACAGTTTCCATAAGGTAGAGTCAAATATTTTCCATATTTCTCAAACAAAAGGAAAAAGAAGAAAATGGGGATGAAGGAATTGAAAGTTTTTTCTTTCTTTCTTTAAAGAGAAGCTGTAGGGGAGAAACGGACAGAAGAGCAGAGAACTGCAATAAGATTACAGAGAAGTATGGAAATGCTCAGAAAAAAGAATAGGCTAGATGGATAGAACAAGAACAAACACAGGTGACAGTCACTATGTAGACTTTAGGAAGATAGAGTTTTTTGTTTTTTTTTAAATATAGATTGAAAGTAGAATATGGTAATGTACAAAAATCTTCTATTTTGCCTAGATACATCCAGATCCTCTGCTACAGACATTTATAAATCGTCAATATGGGGCTCCTGTGACCACCTCCACCACATACCATAATTACAGAATTTCTATCTCCGTATCACTGAAAAATGTGCAATCAACTAGAGGACTCCCCTTGACAGATGCATTTAAATGCTCCAGTGGTGCCACACACTGACTCCTACAACTGTCTTTCACTTTGCAGCTGCAGGAAGAATAAGCCACTCCAAAAGTAGGAAGAGGAGGCAGCAGCAAAGCTGAGACTGGTTACAGTTGCTGTGACTAGCACTGAAGAAAAATTCCTATTCTGTTAATTGAAATCTTATTTTACAAATGGCTCAACAGATGCAGTGCACTGATGGAAATAATGTAGACAGTGATGCTGCAGAGACTCTTCAGGCAGAAACATGGTTGTATTGTACTGAACAACATCTCACACTCGCACTGCCACAGGAACAGGATTTGCTTTAGGAACAATTGGCAGGGCCCTAAGGTAAACTTCTGCTCTTTCTGAAGCATTCCTTGGGGTTTTCATTTCCAGATGGAGAAATGATAGAGCTGAGTTCATCATGTCATCTTCTGGATGACATCTCCCATAATGAAACACTCCCTGTCACTAAAATACAGTGCCAAGCATTGGGTATGAGCCTAGTACATGAGGTGGAAATGGAAACCACAGCCTTCTGCTACAGAGATACAAGCCAATAGTTGAGTCATCCCAAGACCTTCATATAAATCCTTATACTCTGTTTTTTACATTAGAAAATTGATAAATTGATAAAAAATATGTGCAGCCACGATCAGCTCATTCAGGTGGCAAAAAGGGAATAAACAGAACAAACACTGAAGTAGGTATCCAAGTAGAGTTTTCTTTTGTACAGTATGCTCTCTATGCATTCCTGGAGGCATATCAGACTGTAGCAAATCTTAATTAGAACTGAATCCAAAAAATAATTCAAGATTAGACATTCAGGGAAAAAGTAAAAATCAATATTACCCGGAACATCATAAAACACCTTACCTTGGCAAACAGGTTGGGGAAGGGATGACGGGCCAAGAATTCTTTCACAGCTAATCTGTGCTAGACATACTGTTCAGCTGCATTATGCAATGGTACCTCATCTTCTGACTCAGGGTCTGTCTCATTTGTTAGGTCCTGTCTTTTACTCTCTAATTACAATGGCAAAGTGATTGCCAGAGATTTATTGCTTTTCAATGCCCAGGACAATGGGACTACTCAGTTGTCTTCAAGAGCTTCTGCATACTTCATGATGATAAAGGAAAGGCCAGAGTCACCAAGAAAAGTATTTTATAAGGAAAAAAAAATCTGTTATATTATCTCTATCAGCATATGGAATTTTCAATAACACATTTTAAAGTGCCTGAGATCTTAAAGTAAAGAAAGTATGGCACACTGAACTGTATTAGTCCATTGTGATTCAAAATGTTAAATGCTTCGAATACTATCAGATAGGAGGATTTCAGCAGCAATCTGTGGCTACAAGAGTGAAGTAATTGCACAGTGGGCTTCTAGAACAGCATACAATCTACTTAACTCTTAAAGAGGACCATCAGTTTGACACCTGCTTGGCTTCCTGTGGGGCAGTGTGTGTGCCTGAGATGTTTTTTATGCCTTCCAGTCTCATTAAAAACTGTATTGTAGCTCACTGTAATTAAAGTGGAGCTTGAAAATAAAAGAGGATGTTTACAGAAAAAGAAATTAACTTCGTCAGTTCCTCTCCCCCTTTCTTGCTCTCTGCTCACTTTTAGATATTTGTACAGGGATGAAAACACATAGACCCCCAGAATCCAGATTCTTCTACTGCATGAAGTTATAATTCTATGTTTGCAACATTACAGACTTCCTCTGGAAATGACTGCCATTTTACAAAATCAGCAGTTTACAATTGTTCTACAGAACAAGTTAAGAAGAAACAGAATCCAATCCTGACGCTAGATATCTAGTGCAAGGATGAAAACTCTTGGAATAATAGCTGTGTTAAACTGTTTAGGCTTATAGTAGTAAAATTCCAAGAATCTGGGTCAATACACAGTCTTATGAACTCAGAAATTCATTTTGTACAAGCACATTCCCAAACAAACAAAAGATGACCTTTCTACCAAGTATTATTTTATTTATATATATATATGTACATATTTCTACATCCCTTCTCTCCTATAAACTGCATCCCAGATCAGATTTCAGATTAATTTTCAATTCCATTTGAGACTGAAATACTGATTAAACCCTGACTAGGGAGAGGAATAAGAGTAACAGCTTGTAGACTTATAAGTTGTATGGAGCTGCAACTTAAAATGAGAGAAAATACCTTTCAGGCTTTGCTTGAGAAACAGCCCTAGCACTTGTAAGATCATGTGGCAAGATAAATAATATTCTTGCTACTAACTTTTTTAACAGCATGCTAAAATGAGATGGATATTGATGAACTGTAAACTCAAATTCTTCAGTATGGTTATATTTATACAGGAGGTAAGCACTGCTTATGGATGTATTCTGAATTCTGACGGTGACATGTTCTGAACATTGCACCCAGGGAGAAGAAGGAATATTGCAAAACAAAAAGGATTTCTTAAATGATTAGCAGAATTTTGTCATTCATCCTTATATCTAATTCCTTAAAGTCATGCAACCAGTGAAATACAGCATATATATTTGGAACATAACAACACAGTTTATCAACAGAAAGATGTCAAAACCTAACCTACCACCCACCTGCCTGCCTGGAGGGGGGCAGAATGTTGTCTGTCCTCAGGGCAGCAGTCAGTCCGTGTTGGCAAGCGGCACAGCACCATCAGTGGTGTCACTGCTCCCAGCAGACTGGGCTCCCTCGTGGCAGTGCCACAAGAGCAACAAGAGGGGTCGGGACTGGGGGTCTCCCTGGCAAGACTAGCATGAGCCCACAAAGGCTGAGCAGCCAGGTTTCCACAGAAAGCTGTTCAGATGAACACTGGGCCAAGCAGATGGGTAATTTTTTATAACAACGCAAATGCTCTTTTTGACATAATTTTACAGCAAATAAGACAAATATCAGGTTCATACCTTCATCATCACTTGCCAGGAGACTAGAGGAAAAGAAATTAACTACTGAAGTCTGGATCCAAAAAGACTGAGTTTATAAAAGCTGCTCTAACAATCTGCCTCAGCTGAGGAGGCTTTCAGTCTTCTGAGACTGGAGCTACTGAAACCACCACTGCCAGGGTATGCACCCATGTATCTGATGGGCAAACTCTCCCCAACATCAGCCTGTCTTTCTTTCCTAGGTACTTCTGAGGGCACTTGGCATTATATTACCTAGCATGGATAGTAGCAAAGGAAAAACACCTGCTTCCTATAATGGCTAGATGATAGCACTTGAAGAGTGCTTTTATGCCAAAAATAGGTAAAATATTGTAATAACACCCATTTCTGCTATAAAAATTTTTGGCAGTATAATAAAGATGATACAGCCAGTGTTGAACAGAAGCTGAATTTGTAACAAAGTGAGGAAGTCTTCTTTAAGGGGATTTCCTCTTAGAAAAAGTTTTGCATGTGCTGAGGAAATTCAAGACAAATTACTGAAAAAATTATTTAAGAAGAAATGTACTCATTCTCACTGAATTGAAGTCCCTTTTGGTATTTTTTTTTCAGCACATTAAAGAGATGCTAGACTAAAAGATGTCCAGACCTTTAACAATACACAGAGCACGGTTAATATAAAGATAACTGAGACTTAAAATATGCAGTTCATGTCTCAGATGGTAGGAAGCTTCTGAGACAGGAAGATCAGTATCTGATGGGATGAAGACTCACTATGACAAAATAGTGCAGTAAAATACTCTGTTAGAATAGCAAATAACCGCTTGTATTTTCATGGCTGGAAAGCAAATTACCTGTCTTCTGGGGGGAGCTCACATTCTTTGCTGATGATATCCAAGACCACACTCTGGCATGTAGGGGTTGCCAGACTTTATTGACATGATTAACACTCAACACTTCCAGTGGAATGCCATACACAATCTTTCAGCTGAAAATCCTGTAAAAAGCAAAAAACACCCCAAAACTAAGTAGATCCTGCAAGGGTAGTGGATCAAGGCCATTATCATCATTCACAGACCATGATATACACTCTCTGTTAGCACAGTCCACCATTGCAATTCTGCTTCCGACCACTGACCTGTGGTATCAGGTAGTATCATACAAAGTGAAGCAAAGGGCATACAGGCTGAAAAACAAATCAGAGAAACAGAATAGTGAAAGAAAACAAAGAAGGAGAAACATCATTCTGCCGAAAATACAATATGCTGACCCAAGCCGAATTCTTTTACGGTTGATGCAAAGTCTCAATTGTTGTATATGGGCTTTGCAGTGAGTTCTGTGTAAATGTAGGTAACAGGTTTGAACTAGTCAGCCTTTTAGGATTCATCCTGCCCAGTATGCAGCTGGAAAAACTTGGCTTTAAAATGAACTCACATTCAAAGAAAAACAAAAACAAAACCAGAGAGAATAATCACTACAGGAAAAAAAAAAAAAGAGAGAGAGAAATTAAGAACTTTAGCTTGCTTTACAAACAATTCACAAAACCTCAGTTTCCAATGTAGAAATTTTATTTGAGTGCACCGGTATCTCAAAAACATCTTTAAGAATTCTAAGAAATACAGTAAGGCAAGTATTATTACTCTCTTTCATAAAATGCTGATTGATTAGAAGTCCTAAAAGTCAGTTCAGATCACAGATATTGAATGCCATTATTTCACTATTTTTGACAAGGTAAAATTGAAGAAGCCAAGAAGTAGTAGTAAACTGAGACTCCAGCATGCTCAGTTTCAAAATTTTGGTTAATTCTCTTGGGTATTGCTTATCTGAAAGTGAACTGGCCTTTATGAGTGTCTGGATGTGGACATGAACATACCAGGGATGAGCATGTCACATACAGAAAACCCTCTTACAATTAAAACTTATGTTTACAATAACAAAAAGGTATTTGTGTTCAATTCTTCAGATAAACAGGGCTGGTCCTGCTATTATTTATACCACCATTTATACAAAATTCACAAATAATGTGTAATGTCAAGTGCTAGTTTATTCACTAGTAAATTACACTGATTGCATGGATTTTAAACCACAAATCACTATAGATCCAAAAATCTCATATTCAAAGTGGGTATCGTTCACTTCTCTTCCAATTTAACATCTATCTTCTATAATAATATCTGCTTTTCTTGCTGTTTCTTCTATTGCTCTGTGATTGTAAGTACAGTTTCATTCATCCTTAATGCAGTTAAATTATTCACTCTACATTGTAGATAAATAGTTAGTTCAAGTGATAAAAGTTAAAAAACTTCTCAGTCATCTAGGTCCATAATGGCAGTGATTTCACATGACCCAGATGACAGTGATACTAAATAAGAACAATGTCCAGAGACTGCATAGTGTGAAGCAGATACTTCTCCTCATAAATCATCAAGAAACAAAAAAACCATGAAACTCATGAGTGTCTTGAAAGAAAGAAAAGAGTAAATGATGCATGGGGAAAAGCATCACATTTGCATGATCATCCTGTGGACAGACTTCCAGTGACATTAATGGAAAGCTCGTTCTTGGCTTTATCTTAATCTGCACAGTGTGTTTGTTCATCTTTCAGCTCAGCTGTACACTAGACAGAAGGTCAAGTCACATCGATTAGCTTACACAACAGATGCTGAGATCAAATTGTCAACAGTATATTAGGTCACGCATACTCAGTCATCTTAGCATGGTCCTGAAATTACATATCCTAGGCATCTGCACAAAAACCTTCTAGTTTGGGATAACCTAGAACTTGAGTTTGTGAAGTAAAATTTAGCTAGGAGGAAGCAAAGAACAGTTTCCTAAATTGTGCACCAGCTGTTACAGGCTGCGTTAGCATGCTGGGCCTGCTATGGGACAGAGTCAGCAGCAATTTCAGGGCCAGTTGCACTGAAATGGGCTGAGTGCGCTGCACAATTGCACCTGGGGAAGCAGATTAGGAAGCCAGCCCTTGCTGCCCCTCAGCTGGGAGCTATCAGCTGTCAGGCAGCACCTCGCTGTAGCCTCCTTGACAGGCTTAATGCGTGCTAATTCGTCAAATGTGGCTGCCTGTTTCCCACATTAGAGAGATGCCATGACTGGGTGAGGAACAGCGTGCAATCACATAGGCATGTGAACATATTCATTTTCACTGCATTTTGCTCTCTGAACAACTGCCCACTCTCTGCTTAGGCATTTCACACACACTTATGTTAATAGCTCTGGTCTGCTTTCACGTGCTGTTCCCAAAGCAGGTATAAGATGAGGACTGAAGCTTATAGCTGTTGGCATCTTATTTCTCAAGACATCTGATGTCTTCCTCCCACAGACAGACTTTCCATGCCTTACCTCTGCCAAGTTTGTTAAGCATCAAAGCCAGGCTAAAAAGAGAAGGGAAAATCCTCTTTTTTTTCTAGGTATAAGGAGGTTTGCAATGTAAGATCAAATAGTCTCTCCCTTCCTCAACAACCCTGTACAGACAGAGCGGGTGTTTGTTTAGTTGTTCTTGATGGGAAGCTGTTCTGCACAGTCCTTGCAAAGCAACTCATGCAGGTGCAGCCCGCAGCCTCCCAGGCAGAGGGGAGGGTTGCCGCCTGGAAATCTCAGGATGCGCTGGGCTGTGAAAAAGGCCAAGCCGGGGCAGAAGCAACTCCTGCCTCCTGTCAGGACACTAACCACTCTCTCCTTACCTCAGTCTCCCAGTCCCTGATGACAGCATAAAAGATGACAGCAGTGAGTAGAAAGTTATTTCCTATCTATTGATAAATAATAACGCTGCACCTATCAGTCTCTGTGCACTGCTTAGGAAAGACTGTGCAATTGAAACAAGGATCTATGCTCTACAGGTAAAGTTCCATATATACTGTTTATTATTTACTCCCTCCCCCCCCCCCCAGAAATCAATTATGAGCAACAGGCATTTCAGAAACCTTTCCAATTGTAGTATTTACTGTATAACACACACATCTGAAAGGGGGAGATAAATTGCAGTAACACAATAAACAGTGTATAAGAATATACACATTACAGTTTTGTAGCTCTCCTGCGAATTGAGTGGATTCCTGTAAGCTTTTATTTAAAAACAACTAGAGTGATTATAATGGAAAACAATATGAGCCTTAGATGATTTAACCTTTCATCTGAAATATGAGCATTACTCCAAATATGCCCCTTTTCCTTTTGTTTTTCCTTAGTGAGCAAATTTGGATCAAGTAGATTACCTGGGTTAGCTAAGGTTTTGCTTCAGGCTGTTGTCAGCAAGAAAAGCATAAAATGCACAGGACAACACTATTACACAAAAGAAGTGCTGAGATTATAATGCCCAAACGTTGTAACGGCCCATTAGTGTCAAAATATTACCCACTTCTGTTGGCAATCTGACTGTACCTGCTAATTACTTACACATATGGGTGTCATGTTGGCTTTTGCTACTTGATTTAATTAGATATACATAGCACTTATGAGGGGACTGTCAGAGGAAAACAGGAAAGGAGCTAAAATATAATAAATAAAACTAACAGAGTTTGTAAATATTAATTTTTCTTACTATACCTCACATTACCATCACACAATTTTTGTATGCATATATGATAGATATCAGA
Organism: Apteryx mantelli; assembly: GCF_036417845.1. Lineage (NCBI taxonomy): Eukaryota > Metazoa > Chordata > Aves > Apterygiformes > Apterygidae > Apteryx > Apteryx mantelli. The sequence continues at coordinate 15,701,000 of NC_089984.1, forward strand.
GGCAGCAAAGGAGAAGAGGGACAAAAGAAAGAAAAGAGAGTGGTTAAAAGCATTAAAAAGGAGACAGAAAATAAGATAGAAAGAAAAGGATAGAGAAAGAATAGTTTTAATTTCATTGTACTGTGCCAATTACATGAGTTTGCTTCCCTCCACAAGGAATTCTTTTATAGTGGTAAAATCTTTGGTGAATACTCACATCTTCACATCACAGAGAATCCACAGCATCCCGCCTCAATTTCACACACTGCCTGAATCATCAGATGAAAAGAATGAAACATTAAGAAAGCGTGAATGACGAGGAAGTATCACAGGACCACTACACTACAATTACTACAGCTACAACAGTTGCTGTCCACTTACATTTTCAATAGAAAAGGAAATTAAACCAGAAGTTTTATTTGTGCAATGTGACTTAGGTGGAGTTTCCATTTTAGATTTAGTCAGGAAGGCTTTTCAGCTTTTTCTCATCTACTCAGAAATGGTGTATGTCCTAAACAGTGATAATTTTCAGTTGAATATAAAGCAGACCAAGACCATTTATGTTTCCGAAGTGCCATAATACCATGCTAAAGGTAAAGCCATGCAGAAGCAGTAATGTTAAATACAGATTACTGCAAACATAATTTACATAAATATTTTTGGAGTTTATTATTTACAACTGTGAGGATTTGTACCAGAAAACTATTGCAAGGAAAAGACAAACCTGCTGATATATTGCAGCATAAGAATTGTGTTAGTTTATGAAATGTGTTTGGTAACCATGGGTACTAAACAATTTTATAAAGACTTCAGATAATCCAGGAACTATAAATAGATTTGGAAACAAAGTAGGAGCTTAACTGCAGTATCCACGGGTTGTGAAGTACAATATTCTTCATAACAGAATTCATTTTTATGTGCTTCAACAAGCATTTTAAGGTATGTATGCCAATATGACCATCTCTTTTTTGCGTATTTTCTTTCTAGCCTACTCTCCCCACCTTTTGTGGCTCAATCAAGCTGAGCCTGGGTGGTAATTAACAGGGTAATCATAAGCTCTCACTCACTTATATTTTAATTTTAGAGAAAAAAATGCAGGGAAAGTAAGGGGTAGAAGCCAACACTATGAAAAATTAACCACGTGAAGGATGCAAGGAATATTAGTCAAGAAGGTCATAGAAATTACTTACAAAATACAATTATAAGTATTTCTTCAATGTTCTAGCATTCATGTGTTTTGTGGTTTTTTTTTTTGCTCATTGCACATTTGCCTCTAACAAAGAAGCAAAAGAACTGAGTATCTTCCTGAGACAAATGAAAAAATATAGTAGGCAGTTCCCTGACCCTACAGTAGGGCTGAACTGTGGAGCACCCAACATGCAGCTAACTCAGTTAATCAGATAATTTAAGTCACGATCTAAGCTGCTTCAAAAGAAAGCTAACAATAAATTAGGTTTAGTATTGCAGCATCTGGGAAGAGCTCAGAAATTCATGATAATATGGAGAACTCTGCTTCAACAGAATAGCACTGCTATAATTATACCTTCTATTCATATTTTAGCATCCTTCTTCATCACACACGCACACCTCTCCTTTCAGTGTCTGCATTTTCAGAGGAATAGGCACTTATGGATGCTTTGGGGGATTTTTCGAGCATAAATAAGAAAAAGTAGAAGCCTGTTTTATGGTTACTCAGACACCTCAGAATGAAAAATTATAGGCCTCACAAGCTGAATTTGATCAGTAAATTTGTGCACATTTCTGACGAGCCGCTTACATTTGGGAGACTTACTAATACCTTTACTCAACCTTGCTTCATTGCAGGATTAGCTCAAGTTATAAGGATATATATTTTCACTAAATCAACTCACATCCATTCACAGATATCTCTAAACTGATTTTAAGAAATGCTTCAAACCTGAACTAGGCTAGTTTGATGATGGATATGGCTTAATATTTGAGTTCTGCTGAGACTCAAAGTAGCAATGCAGTGGGACTTCAACCACAAGCCACAGTTCAAGTTAGCATAATTCATCATCAGTTAATCAAATCACCCTGGGCTCCAAGGCTGTGAGCTGGGTGAAATAACTGGCAGTAACGCTGGCAGTGAACAGCGCTAAGCCAAATCTAAGCAAGTGCTCCAAAAGTTTTTCTCTGACAAACTAATCCATGGGTGCTCAGTTTTTAATGGGAAAGTTTTAATGTATTTAACATAAAATGGCTCTTTTTTTAAAGGCTAACATATGGATTTATACTTATATAGCTGGAGCTAATTACAGATTTTTTTCATGCTTTTTGGCTAGCCTTATCATTAAAATGGAAAAATATGTACAATACAACATTAAGGCAAAAAAATGTTTTTCCTCATCCTAGCAAGAAGTCTCTGCTATTAGATCTTTCATTTTAAAATGAAAGTCACCAGTAATTTCTGCTGGCACTGACTGGCCATAATCACCTGCTTAGCTGTTATCATGTTAATGGTCTAATGAGGATTTTCATTACTCACCTATTAGTATTTAAAAAGTTTAAATTGCTGAGGGGTTACTTGCACTCTACATGCTGAGAGACAGAACAGAGCATGTGCTGGGAGCCCTCCCCGCCGGGGGCTCTTTGGCCTCAGGCACATCAGACCCGGCCCAGCCGCCTGGTCTGCAGAGATCCCCCTCCGACCTGCCGAAGAAATGTACTCCCACTGGGCAGGCCCTGTCGCGGGAGAACAGCGGTTCGCAGGCGGCCAGAGCTCAGGCATCCGACCGCTGCTGCCCTGCTCTGCACGGGGCTGCGCCATTCCCCCGCAGTCTTCGCGCTCTCCCACGTGTGCCCATCACTGCATTTTGGATCACTAGCCAGAAATTACTTTTTTCATGCATAAATGCTTATGCAGTCATAAAAAGAAAACTTACAGGAACAAAGGTGTTAAAACAAACCTTGCCTTTTCTTAGTTTATTCCAAAGTTGTGCTTGACTTCATATGCATTAGCAGGAATCCTCAGGGTGAAGTTTGATATTCAAGTTAATAGTCTGTTCTAGTTAAGCTTCAAGAATGAAGTGCAGCATCTACAGTGTTCTCCCTTGTATGTTTTTTCAGCAGAAATATGTCATTTTACATATGAATTTAGTCACACTAGAAAAAATTCAAAACATGGCCTTGTATTGGTCTTTCAGTATATTCTACAGAAAGAAATCCATGCCATTTGTCCCACTAGACAGTACTTCCTTCAGTGGGTATTAGAATCTTAATACAACCATAAATCAGGCTTTCTTTGTGGAAGGCAAGGAAACGTCATTAATTTGTATCATTTGCAGATATGGCCACCCACCAAAACAGCTGGCTGTCAAATATTTTGCTTCTCATAAGCAGAAAACTTAAAGACCCATCACAAAGCACAAAGATGCCCAAATGTTTGGCAACTTATAAACAGATGTAAAACAGGATACAATTTGCATACATATTGCGCCTGTCAAAGTGGAAGGACACTCATCTCCCTATGTCATGATGGGAGTGCATCTGGCCACAAGAAGGGATGTGAAATATTTATTATCCTTGTTTTAAGAACTCCCTTTTTGGGCATTAATTCTAAGAAGTATCAGCTTCCATAAATGCTAGTGGGAATTGAAAGTACAGTAGAAATTAATACCTCTTTAGTTCAAGCCATTTTCTTTTCTTCAGAAGCTACAATTAAATCATTTTATAAGTTTTGCCTTTGTTGAAATAAAGTCTAGGAGAAGAAAAATAATCTGGGCATTTTTATTAGATGCTAAAATGAAGTAAATGATTTACTTTTTCTCTGCTTCTCCAATGAGGTCAGATCAATAAAAAAAAAAAAAAAAAAGAGGAATTTTACTCCATTAAACATGAAGCATAGGACAGAAATGGTCATTATACAAGGAATATGTGATGGTGATTCACATATTAGACCTGCAATTAGTTAAGATGAAAAATATGACACCATTATCATCACTTACCTTGAAGGAGTTCTAGTTCACAGAATAATATTTTCTTTGCATAGTCAGAATAAGAGAATACTTTAAAAAGTATCAGCACAAATACACGCTGATTATATCAGAAGGAGATTGTAAATTCTTAAATATTCTTTTCTTGTGCTGTATTACTAACAATATCCAAATGCCCCAGATATTTCTCTAACAAGGACCTGCTTGGGTCCCACAACACATCAAGAAGGCTCCCAACTTATAATTTGCTCAGCATCTTTGAAGGTTTAAGAGAGATTCTGAAAACCTAGTGAAAGTGTACTATGGAATAAACACAGTAACATGGCTTTTATCAAGCAAGTCTGCTACTGGAAAAACTGGGACCTCCTCCTGGGACCTCCTCCTCCAGCAGCAGCAAATATTCATCTGTAGAGTCCTGCACAGGCTTATGGTAGTCAATATACAACATTCAAAGGCATTTACAATCAGAGACCAAGGAAAGGCTTAATTTGCATCCATTAAATGAGACAAAAATTGTTTAATTTCTTTGATCAGCATTATCTAATAGAAGGAACATCTGAAAATAAAGATGATTTAGGACTAAAATCTGAGCCAGACCTCTCTCTGTTGGAGCTACAGGTACATTTGAAGAAATTCACAAAAGAACATTATTCATCTGCCTATCAAGCCTGGGCTTGTTTTCCCTTGCCTGAGGTTAGGCTGACATGCACCTCTCACCAGCAGCTCACACTGACTGCCGCACCAGCGTAGTCTTCCCATGACTTACAGTTTTCGAAAAAGTTCTTCCAGACACCATTTTTCACCTCCTCTCATATGGCTACAGATACTCTGTATTTTAATGCTTACATTAGCCTTAGAGCACGTGTGATCTTATAAAAGACACAGTCAGTGTTCAGGTTTTCCTCCTCCACATGCCCACCAAAAAAAAATCTGATTCCCTCTTTCCATTAGTAGACACAAAGTACCTTGCAATTCTATATTTTGTGGAAAATAAGATGATGAACTTCTTTTAAAAATTAAATTATTTTGAATTAACAGGTAAATATTTTAATATTTTGAGTTCACTGATTTTCATTTTGCATATGAAAAAAGTATATCATTTTTATTAGTGGTTTTCATACTTTATTATTATTATTTTTTTTGTAAGTTGCTCAAAGGAAATTTTAGCATGTTCTAAGCAAGGAGTAGAGGAAAGGGAAGACAAGGCATTGTGGATTGCCACTGACAGCCTCTTTGATTTGACAGCTACTTCACTACTCTGTGCTTCAGAACACCCTTATACAACAACATTCAATATTTGCAGAGTGATTGGGGCCTTCTAAAGGACATTATAGAAATAAAATGAATAAACAGACAAGAAAAAACTACAGCATATGGGTTTTGGCCAGGCTGTATGTGACTCCTGGGATAAAAGTGATAATCTGTTAGGTGAGAGGATAGTGTGGTATGAGGACATTATACAGCTCTACCTATAGGTAACTACAATGACTTTTGTTAAAGACCAGATTCTGCCAGTAGCTCTAGATGACTGGCTCTCTGTAAGACTTAGTACTTATGGCAGAAAAAAAAAAGAAAAGGTTTTTTGGCCTGATTTAAAACCATAACGTTCACCTTAAGTATTGTACAAATCAAACAAGTACACATGAAGATTTACTCAGATTTTTTGTAAATACTGCTTAGGTGACAAGAACAATTAGTAACAGCTGATTTTAACATCAAAATGTGAATTTTGTACTATGAAATATTAATATTGTTCAAGAGAAAATGCATAGTACACAGATGGCCAAGTTAGCAAAGCTTCCAGCAGAGGATCATGAAAACCCACATTTCACAGAGCTAAGCTAAAGTGAAAATACAAAACAAAAGCAAAGAGGTTCTTCTCTTCAGACTTCTTTGGTCAGACTTCGGCCAGATTTCATGCAGGACAGCAAACTGCATGGAAACTTTAGGTTTTCTATTAGAATTCAAATTCAGAAGGAGCTTTCTCCTTAACATTACCTTCCTTAGGGTCTGTTTCTTCTTTCTAGAGTAAAAGTACAAATTCTACCAATACTCTATTAAACTCTTGCCTGCTTAAAGGATGAATCACTTGAAGGCTGAAGTTGCCGCCTGTTGCCAAAGTTTCCTACCCAGTGAATCTTGTTCTAATCCGGATTTTTCAAGCTTCTGTTACTGGTAGTTATGCTTTCTTTCCTCTTTGCTTGTTTTCACACACAAGATATTTTGTACCTTTAGAACAATCTTGAGTTCCATCCTCTGAAGAGTGTCCCAGGCCACATCCCCCATCTGCCTCCTATTCATTTCAGCTGCTTTCTTTTACTCCATCCTACTCTGTAATTCCAAACCCTATAGAAAAAGTTGGGTTTTGTGATGGTGGGGAATGGGTAATGAAGCAGAGGACAGGGAGGGTCTTCTGGCCTGACATTCTCAAAAGACTGGACCCACCTTGCAGAAACAATATAACTGAGTGATCTTATCTACTGAATAGGTACAGATTAATTTTACAATAGAATTATATAATAGAATTTTGTAGGCCCAGTGATTTAAAGAAGCACTGGACTTTCTGAACACAGACGATCAACTCTGAAATAAGCACATTTTTTCCTTCTGCTTCTAGAAAGCTGTTCGTGAAATATAATATCAGCAGCAGGACAGGGCTGCTTTTCTCTGCACTTTTTCAATACTAAAATATCCACTGTTTTATAGAATTCAAGCTGGCAGCTTTAATCCAGGGTAAATGTGTGGCCGGACCAAACTATAAAGAAGTTATTAACACAAAGCCTATTAGTAATAGTTCATTCTTGCTTTAGATTTCTACCTAGATTACGGTGAAACCAATAGAGCAAAATCATGATTATATCACATACCGTGCCTTCGGCCATTGTATATGATTTGCAATTGCTCATTTTCAAAAATGCACTGCCAGCCCCAGCTAGAAAACATATACAAAGATACCTTCCCCCACCTAGAATCAAGGTGTTCACTTTACTAAACCTTTTTCTTTTTTTAAAAAAACTCTGGACCCCTTATCTCTATAAACTCTGCTCAAGTACATTTTCATGCAGTAAAAGTTCTCTAGAATTGAAGAAACCTTACAATATCTTTCATGTGAAACATAATAAATATGCTATGTACTGTTATCACTGCTCCATGGCCTGTGAGTCATTAAACCTTCCTGCTTTACTCCCACTAACCTGTGGCCCTTCACACAGTTCTGATGATTAAGGATATTTCTCTGCCTCTTCCAAAGCATCATCCTCCTTCAACACTACTATAAAAACTTTGACTCTTAAAGAGGCTGTTGATATTGCATCTAGGATTATTTGTACTAAAAACAATAAAAAAAAATTGTTTTAAATGTCTGATGACCTTTATATCTCCTTCTGTTCTTTGCTTCTGGAGAGAGAGCCCTTTGGAAAGATTCTTTGCTTGCTCCTTTCCTATACACAGAGTTTGTAAAAATAAAGACAGACACATTCCTGAACAATGCTTCATTATGCTGCTATAACCAAGCAAGTTGCATAATTAATTTCACATTGACCTTAAAAGGTACTATTTTGGTCTCCCAACGTCATCTTTCTAAGGGATGCCAGACAAATATTTATCTGACATAACAGTGCAACAACCTGCTAAGATAAAGTTTGAACAGCAGTTCCTTGCTTGCCTTTCCCCTTGTACTGTTCATCCCCAGGATATATGTGAATTGTCTGAAGCGTTTTCTTCTGCACCTTTAAAATTAGCAACAATTGTACTTAGCTTTTAAAGCAAAACAAACCCTTGAATCTTGACAGGATTTAATTAAACCCAGCTTAGATGTATTTAATTTTAAAATAACTGCCCTTGGGGCAGGGGGAAAAAGAAGGCAAGAACAGTTCAACAATCAATGAGTAACGCAGGACATAAATCAAACTCAAGCTGGGAAGTTTAAAGACTCTCTGAGGAGTTACTAAACATCAATTTGTGAGTTACAATGTAAAAACAAAGTTAAGAAACAGCCTTAAAAGTTGGTAACATTCATAGTCATACGCTACTGCAAAATTCAGAATCTAATTCCCTAGTTAAATCATCTTAAATTACTATGAGGTTTTCTAGAATAAAAGGTTGATTCCTTTGCATATTTTTCCAGGGAAACTTTTGAATTTTGGGAGGACTTCCTTGAAAACTACTTTTCATTGACTCTGTTTTCCATATTTTGTTGGGCTTCTGTTTTAAGACTATGTTAAGTTCAAACAAGGAGAGTGTCACGGAAGCAGTCTAGGAATATAAAAGGTACTTGAATGCTTGAATCACTTAATCAGATTGATTAAGCCATTAGAACTGTGCAGTAAATTCATTTTTCCAGGCAGTTGGATGCAAAATTTAGAGAAGGGGGCAAAATAAAATTCCTTAGGAAACAAATACCTTAAAAATCTTTTAGGTTAATTTTTTTCTTTTCCTGATTTTTCATTTTAAACAGTATTTTTACTTTTTAAATTTAAACTCTTTAAAATGGCAAGAAACCCAGGAGACTTTGTTTAAACATTTTGTCTAAATTAATTCAAAATGAAATCACTCAAATAAGGTTTTTTTTAGATTTGGCAGGGCAGAAATAATTTTAACTATCTTAAATTAAAAATGTGTTTACAAACATTTCACAGAATGTCCTGTACTTTCAGGATCCCTTGTAAAAGAAAGTGATGTTTCACTCCTTCACTTCTGTGATGTTCACAGAGGGACACGCGAAGCACCTTCACTTACAATGCTGCTGCCCATCTGGCCACTGAAAATTGGAACTATGCCTGGTATCACAGCACGGGCATCCAAAAGCACTGACCGCTGAAAACCGTGGCCTGCTGAATTTCTTTCAGCCTGTCCTTTCAGGTGATGTGCTGTTACATTTTTGTTATAATAACAGAGCAACACAGTCATGTCCTTTGAATAACTAACTGATATTGTAATTTCCAAAACCAGATGATGGGCACAAAGACTGGTGTGAGTCAAGAATCTTTTGGCTTAAAAGACCAGTCGATGAACTGGATGAGACAGTTACGGAAAACTACGGTGCAAGTATTGCTGTGTGAACACAGAGAGATGTTTGAGCATTTCTAAACTGCCAAGGCAATGAAGAAGATGATGAATGGAGAGGTGATCTGTGAAATTATGCAGTTGTTGGTATGCTAAAACATAAAATCAGCAGGGAATCCCCCTACTTGCCCCCATATCTGTGGAAGTTCTACAGCTCTATACATTTAAAACATGACATAGAAGAACCAGCAAGGCTCAGCAGTAATACAAAGAACTGGGCACACCAAACCTGCCTTTTCCAAATTTTCCTAATGAAATTTTGAATTATCTGTTCACTGTATTCCAGAAAGAATTGTCTAATGAAAACTAACATTTTGTAATATCACATCTGCCACTGTATATTATTTCACTGTTACTAAACTATGGTGTTTAAGCTGACATTACCAGCAGACTGATTTAATTTCTGTTTAAAGGGAAAATATGCAATTTTAATTCCATTTGCTTTTGCAGTGCCTTTTTAACTCAGCTCTGCCAGAAAGGATGTCAGACATTTGGATAAACGGAGTAGGTTGATTGAATATTGATAAGCCAATTTTTAATTTATCAAGGTTATCTAGAGGTGCTAACCTGACACTGCATACTAACAAGAAATGCCAGCACACCAAGTGATGTGTGCACTGAAGTATTTCTTTGGGGAAACAGAGCTCTGGATGGACTGGGATTCTTGCAATTAGAACTCTGCAAGGGGAATAGGAAGTGAAGGAATAGGGAAATTAAAAGCAAGTGAGAAGTGTGACAGAGAGACTGAGATGCATAGGTGGCAAATTTTATATCCTTGCACAGACTGCAACACAGAAGTCACATCAAATCAGTATGGATGAGAAAGCGAGAGAGAACTACTTTTGTGAAAAGTAAAGTTAACATGGTACAAAAAATGCTTATGTTTCACTTCCAAATTTTCACAGCAAGCCAGGTATCATTACAGACCTTACAAAACACCCTACATATTGTCAAAAATCTGCAAGACTTGGCAACTCCCTACAAAACATCCTAACAGCTAACAGAGAGCAAGTGAGCAAGCATTTTTCTTCAGTCTTTAGGGAATTCAGAACAGAGTACAGTGTACTGTAGCAAGAACAATGCCAGAGGAGTATGTGATATTTCAGAAAAAGAGCACAGATTTCTTTCTTGGCTCATGAAAGAATTCTAATAAAATGGCCTTTTATAAGAGCAGTGGACACCAACCTCAGAGATTTGCATGTTTCTTCTCATTAGAGATAAGTAATTAAAATACTTCATTCCATACATTTGTCAATAACTTAAAAGCAATGCAAGGTTCGTGAGTGCACATCAACATGTGCAGGTAATATTAAAAACAAAGCTTTTCTTTAGAATTTTTTCTTCTAGTCAAATGAAAATTACTGAAGCTTTATGTAAGAACTTCACTAAGACTGCAAAAATAAAAATAATTTTGAAATGTGCAAACACACTGAAGTATGGCAAAAAAAAGTCACTGAAATGTTTTAGAGCTTTGAAACACTGACTCCGTCAAATATCAACAAAACCTTCAAATACTTAAATACTTTTCAATAATCTTGTCTCAAAGTTTCATGCTTTGTAAGAGAATAATTAGAAGAAAATTAGCCTACATTGTCATATTTGCTTTCTACTTAAAAGCAAATAATACAGACACCCTACCTTCCCTTTAGTTACAGTCAGGATAACTTTCTTTTTCTCCACCCCCCCCCCCCCCCAACTTCTGCACACTCACTGTGTCAGCAGTAAGCAGCATGCCCCCCATGTATTCATTTGGATGGATCCCACCCAGGACAGCTAGAAGTGACCCAGCATTGACCATGGACAGCATAGCATTAAGCATGAATTCTGTACTGTAGCTGTGAAAAGATCTGATTTCATGGATGGCTTCTTTGTTGCTGCCTTGAATGAAAGAAACAGAAGTCTCTGATGTAAATTTGCTTTGGCAGTACTCATTTTTATATCTTCTCCAATTCTACAAGACCTTACCTTCTGTAATCTTTCATCTATATCCATAAAAGTATGGGGCATATGGATTCAGATGGGATTGCTCATGACTTGAAACAAAATCAATTCCTTCAAATTTCATCAGTTCCTAAACCACTTTTGACTAATATTCTCTCAAAGTTTCAGAGTTTATAACAGAATAATTAGATGAAGATCAGCACACAAAGTTGCAGCTGCTTTATGCTGAACACACAAAAAAGTTTTTACAGCATTTTGCCCCGAACAAAAACATAACTGAATAGACTCATCATATACACTATGTATCTCCCCAACACAAGCACCATTCTAACAGTGTGCATTTCATTTTTGACTTCTTCTACATGCTGCCGTGATTTTTCTCCTGTATGAGATCAGTTACTCCCTGGTTTGACTTGCATGTTTAGTTCTTCCCTACAGTCCTCTCTCCCTTCTTTGCTAATTCGAAATAGTATCTCCTGTGTTAACTGATTTATCTTTCATTAGGAATATCTCACCTTCATTTCAAAGACAAATTATTTTAATCCCCATACGTTTGCCCCTTGGTGAGTTTGGAGATGAATTCTCTCCCTCACGATTTCACAACTGGTTACAATGCAGCACTAGCTACACTTCCAGCTCCTCCTGTTTATTCTCTTTTTAGGGCAGCTTACCACCACTGCAGATTCTGCCCTTCTTCACAACCCCTGTTTTTTTCATTTGAGGAGTCCCATTGAGTAGAACACTGATATCAAAACACCTCATTGAAAAGCTCCTCCTTTTTGATTCTGTCTTAGCATCTAGCTATTTACTCTACCACTTCCCAAAACAAGTGACATCTTCAAAAATTCAGTATCATTTCTAAAAAGTTACCTTCATGTGTGCATACAATAGTATACAAAAACATCACATTTCTTATTTGTTCTGAAAATACTGATATTTCAGGTGGTTAAAAGGTTTCCCCAGCAACAAAGAGAAAGAATCCAGTGTCTGCTATAAAAAAAACTACTGAAGCAAATATTCATCATCAAATTCATGTAACATTTGAGAACATAAGCAAATATACTATTAATGTGTAGAGTCTAAATCTACAGTTTTGAAAAAGATTCTGATCTACTGCACTCAGTACATTGTGATGAAACCCATCAAAGGTAAGATAAAAGAGTAAGGTACTACTACACTTGAACAAAAGTAACTAACTCCTGGTAAAGAAATCATTTAAAAACTATTCAAGCTTCCAAAAACTACTTCATACTGCCATACCTTTGCTTGTATGGCGTATATGATTTCAACACTGCAGTAGAGAGATTTTACTGATATAAACTTGCATTCTTCACATGCCTCTTAAAGACAAGGCAAGGGAGCATGGTGAAGCTGAAATTCATAGAGGTGCAGTCTAAATTTGATCGCTTTTGAACAACCCATACTACTGCCTTGGTTCAATTCTTTCTACCTCTTAAACCCTACAAATTGGAAATAGAAATCTGAAATACTAAATCGATAATGCACAACTTTTAATTTCCTTCAGCCATTATGATACTGCATCAATTTGCACAGCTCTGAAAACCAGTCTATGTAAATTAATGACGCATCTCCATATCTGTATGATAAACTTAGAGGGCTGTGACAGCATTTACATCTGATATTATTAGAAGTCTCTTCAAAGATAATCATTAACAAGTCCATTAATGAGAATATATTTCCCTGAGGCACTACAGTAGTTCGACATTGTAATCTAAATCTATACTGTCTAGAAACTCTATTCAGAAAGCAATGAAGTCCCTGAACTATATAAAGGTTATCAGTCAAATTATCCCACTGAGCAAAAAAGAGGAGGGAGACTTCCTTCAATACTGGCAGGCTAGAAGATTAAAATGTACTATTGCCTCTTTTTTTGTTGTTTGTTTGTTTTCTAAACCAATAACTGCATTAGACATGCAATGCCTAAAAACTGCATCCCAGTGGCTTTGAAAAACCAAGCAACACACATTCAAACCCTTAACTTTGAAAAGATTATATTTAACTGGAGTAACAAAGTTCAGAAACTCACCACAGTAATTTAATCATCTAATAAAAATGACTCATTGACATGTTAAATAACAAATCCAGTTGGCTTGAAGCCTGTACCACAACTAGTGAAGATTTGACTGAAATAAGAACTACTGCAATATGTAATTCCTTATTCCTCAGCAGATTATTTAATAGTTCAAGAAGCAGAAGTATTACTTTCACTCTAAAATGATTTTATTAGAAAAATATAACCAGTTTACTATCTTGAAACTGGTTTCTCATCAGGCCTAACAAATATTGACTAGGTAATCATCATTCACCCTACAGCAGCTACCTAATCACCCTACAGCAGCTACCTAAGCCAGCAGCTTCATAGTGACAAACACAGTGCACAGAGACAATTATTCCCAAGTCCTAGTACTTACTGAAAGCACGAAAATAGGAGGGCATCATTGCCGCCATCTCTCCCAGAATTAACCTTTGAGTAAACAGAATTTCAGACTCCTGGGCTATGTACTTGCTATCCTTCATGTTAAATCAAAAGCTTGTTGGAGTCAACAAAATTTGAAGTCCTCCTTTAAATCCATATTTCTGGGGATTTTTTTGCTTCTTAAATTGCCACAAAACCACACCTGCTATTCATTATCATCATTAGAGGGCCTTTGGCCCTTGATGCAGGCCTGATTGCCCAGAACTCAGTATTATGTAAAGCAAAACAAATTATCCTAAAATATAAAGAAGTGTGGACTGGTGTATTGAAACTATGGGTGGTCATTTGTAGAAAACATAATCTTGACATTACCACAAAAGACTCCAAGATCAGTGATGAATTAGTCCCCTTTTACCACAAATCTGCCCTGGCACTTGTGGATTTTGCTTTTGCAGATAAATGTCCATTTATTTCCGAAGTACTACAGAAGTTATAAGAAAACTAACAAATTAATTACTTATATTGCAATGCAAATGTAAACATTCTCCTCAAGAGTTAGCACCGATCACTCAATATTTTTAGGATTATTCCTTTTTTTCCCACAGCAATAAAAAAAAATCTATTGATATTTAAAAGCTGTTTACATTTTTTAACTCCATTTACCATGAGAAGATCCTGACTGGAGACTAGTTGTTAGCACAGTATTAAATACTAACACCTTTTCATATTTCTTTCAGGTAGGAATCTGAAGCCTTACCCTTTATTAGTAAATTGAGATGAGAAATAAAATAAATACAGAGAGGATTAAATCCTACAGTTGTTTAATGTGAGTTTCTTAGATTTTTTTTCCTAGCTTCTGTTAGAAACCAAAGAGTGATGAACCATCAGTTTAATCCAGTAAAGGAAATTGTCTGTGTAAATACAATCTAGTTTAGAAAAGGTTTACCCCACTGCTGTTTCCTCTTAATTCTCTCACAGACACCTTGGAAGTTATGCACAATACCTGTGTCTTACTCAGTTTCCTTAGCCATGTTATAATTTAAAGGTTTCCAGAGGAGAAAACATGCTTAAAAATTTCATGTACTATATGTTACTCTTAGCTGGAAAGGAAAATACATTGTCAACAGCCATGTTAACAGTACTGAACTTTTAAAGCTATTATAACTTTCTAAGAATTTAACATTTAAAAAAGAGCTTGAAATTTCACGTTATAATTTACTCAGTGAGCATCAAAGTCACTCCTAAGCAACTACTTATGAAATGCTACATTTTGAAATGTAAAGCTAATTTTATGTTATAAAATACAGTGAAGCATTTTAAAATCCAAATCCCTTCCCTCCCTTAAAAGGAACAAATTATTTATTCCTGAAAACCAGCACACTGCTAGATTCAGACTATGTTTGCCAAATCTGAGTCTGGATGAATGCTTCACAGTCAAGACATAATACCTTGGAAAGAGAAAACACACATAATGAACCTGACAAGAACAGCAGTGCACACAGGGCCTAGCCACGGGAACAAGCACTGTGCCAAAACTAATCACTTCCAGAAAAGTATGACTCCTTCATGTTCATCTTTAGCTGTTGCCAACGGTGCTGACAACTTTTAACATGAAGCAATATATTAGAGTTTTATAAAAAATTGCAAAGAGATTAAAGAGTGGTGATAAGTCTTCTCATATTCAACTGAAGCAGTAAATGGCGATGAATCTTCTGTTACATTTAAGATGACAACTGAAAAACACACTGAAAAATCTTCATCAGCACACAAAGGTGCTTGAACCGTTTTTGTGAGAATTTACACTGAGCACTTAGAAAAAAACTGACTTAAAAGTTCCCAGTGAAACGTATCTTTCCCAGTATATTCAGCCACCCGTGACGGTCTAACAGTGCCTCTCTCATCCATTGCTGCACTGGCTAAGTGTAATGTCAGAGTTCTGCATCAATACTCATTTGCAAATGCAGTTGATTCAAATTCTTGATGAAAACATCAAAAAAAAATCTTTCTAGGTTTTCAATGTCCACAGCATATATTTTTTATAGGTATTTGCTTCCCTTGGCAAATCAGCTGTCATTTTATTTTTTACTGGCTCACAGGCACTTCTACAAACTTTACTGCATCTGCTGCCTCAAGCAGCTCTGCTTACTGGATATGTATAAACATCAGAGTTTAGGATCTTCAAATCTTAAAGGAGACAACCTAAGATTTATTGAATCTTGACATTTATTGAATCTTGACAAGATCATTTCTATAACGTCTTACATGCAGCGCAGGATTACTGTCTTTCAGTTCTATTTCAAGAAGAGCAGCAACTGCTGTCTTTGTGATCCATTATATTCTGCTTAAGAGTCTATTAATGCACAACTTGTCGTACTACTGAATTGTCTCCTAGAGACATGGCATCTTCTTAACAAGATCCTCCTTGCCAGGAACAAGGCTTCCATAGTAATAAAATAGTAAAGACATTGCTAATTACCTTTAGACACTTAACCTTCATTATTGTTTGATGACCCCACCGAGTTAGTGTTTCTGGAAATCACTCGGAGCATGCGATGTCTCCACACAGGCTGATTCTGCAAGACAGGAAAGAAGCCCACTTTAGTGATTTGGGAAGAATAATCAGAAACACACAATGAGACAAAATGAGAAAGGAAGAGGAAAGGAGAACAACCAACATTATGCAATGATATAAAGATCAGGAGGAAGCAAAATAGCAGAGAACAGCAAAATAAAAAAGGGGAAGGCAAAACTGGGTAGAAGGTAGCAGAAATGAGGGAAAGCTTAGGGATAAATTTAAGAACAATTACTTCTCTTGCTTCTCCATAAACAGAGAAATAGTACGTAGGGTACCTAAATCTAGATATATACACAGAGAAATGGCACTTCACTGTACAATACTGCACAGTATCTGTTCCCCTAAGTAGTCTTCTGGGGTCACTTCAGAAGTCAGGCTCAGGCTTTTCCAGAAAGGTTACAAACTGAAAGGAATATTCATTTCCACTGACAATCACTCCTTGAACTGTGTAGATTTACAAGAGCAGCAAACTTTCCGGATTTTGTACAAATTATTTGGCAGTCCAATTTTGGGGAGAGGAGATGCTGTTGGCAGTTCAGAGTCTCTCAAAAAGGCATTTAGTAACTTTTGTTAACTTCCCCACATCTGATTATAAAGGAACCTTCTGTCACCTTCTAAAGTACCAGAGCTTCAGAAAGGATTATATTTACAATGGCTGTTGCTGCTAATATTACTTCTACATTTTACATTACATTTTTTCAAATGTCATCTTAAAATCTATTAGTGTTCCTGCGAGTCTGTGATACATTTACATCAACTCTCATGGGTTCACACAACAATAAACTGTCAAGTCTGTTGATTTCTGTGGTGTTTTCCCCTTATCTTTTGCTTTTGGGAGTCTGGGAAAGCTTGACAGGAGTGCATTATTCCCTGGGAAATTTAAGATCTGCACAGTCTTTTCAATGGAAGACAAGATTCACCAGTTTTATGAACAATAAACCTCTCAGTGTATTCAGGAGCATAAAACTGAGCAATTTTCCTACTCTTTTTAATGTAATGTAGTAAGAGATACACAGAACTGACTGCAGATTCCCACGTTTTTATGCTGTTGGCATATACTTGCTGCATTTGGACTTGGGAAAATGAAAGTTACATAATCTTGGGTGTCTGACTGCCAAAATGATGCAGGCAAGTATGATTTTACCATTTGTGTCCTGGTTTATCACAACATCTTCTTATGAAATACTGTTCTAAAACCACAGTTTCTGAAAAACTCATAACCACTACCGAGCGCCTATGACCTTTTTACATTTCATAGTTGCTACTGATGTTTAGATTAGACAAGTATTCCAGTTAAAAATTTTTCTTCATGATTTACTTTCATAATAATTTTCCAGCGAATTTTGGATACTAATGATCATAAGAACTGCAAAATTCCACATTTCGAGCGTGATCGATAGTTACTTCCTGTGGCGAGAGAAACCTTCAGCTCTAGTGCTGGTGCCAGACAGGATGGGGACAGAGGGGAGCGATGTCAGACAGTAGAAGAAAGTCTTTCTGCCAGATCATGAGGTACTAAAATGTCTAATGATCTTCACCCCCAAACTGGGACCATGGCTTTTCTAATTCCAGGCTTAATTCATCTATAAATTTCACCTTTGTGAAACTGTGGAAAAAATGA